>NC_067495.1:106818214-107118214 GCF_947179515.1 Apodemus sylvaticus
TTTTATTTCCTCAGATGAATGAATGGGATAAAAAAAAATAACTTTTATTCACATGATGAAACTGTCCTCTCAGAGGCTTACTGCTGAATAAACTAACCTGTTCTAGCTCTTTCTGAATTCTGGCTGACTGGTTCAAATCAGCTGTTCTCAATCAAACTCCTTTTCAAGCTGCTTCAAACCAACGCTGGCAATTTGATCTAAACTTCTGGTTCCTTCTGATTCTCCTGGTCACTCTGTCTTCACCTCTGTCTGGCTTGTTCTCTTTGCAACCCATCTCCATAAAACTAAGTAAAATATGCCTCTGAACTGAACTCAACCAAAGTCAATTGTACTCTGCTTTGAACTGTACCAAACTGACTCAACTACACTTAGCTCACTCTCTCTCCACTGAATTCACCAACTCTGCATTGCTCATAAACAGTGTCTCTTTTCTGTCCTGCTCTTGTGAAAGTTGGGCATATCCTATCTCTTACTCATTCTGCAGACAATGCCTGTCCTTCAATTAGATGTCCTTGTTTGGGATTAATGTCTCTACTAAGGGCATGCATGTCTTTATTCCAGGCAGAGGGAATAAAGGGGTGTCATTCCAGTGGATCACAGAGACCTAGCAGTTCTTTGGATGTGATCCCTTGCCAGATCAGCAATTTTGCTGGGTTAAAATTCCTCTACAAGTATCTGCCATTTTTATTGTATATTTATGAACAGCAGCATCTCAGCATTGATGATACTAAAATTAAAACACTGGTCAATGTGAAAAAATATTGATGATGACATATATCCTACAGCTTTAAATATCCCACCAAAAGTTTATTCCTCATGCATGATGGCTAAATTTCATTGCCAATGTGACACAATGTACAATTGTGTCGGAATGAATTTTCAATGAGGGCTTTTCTTGGTTAGGTTCATCTGTGAGAATATTTAGTATTGTTTTCATTAATGAGTATACTGTGCTAATGCAAATGGCATCATTCATGGGGCAGGGGATCCTGGACTATATAAAATTTGAAAAAATAAGATAGGCACAACATGTATTCTTTAACGTATTGCTTTCTGCTCTGTATACCCGTGATTGTATAAACATTTCTTTTGTGGAGAGGGACAATGGGTAAGAGAAGTTTAAGACTGCACTTGATTACCTAAGAGTACTATAGTCAAAACGTTTGGATAGTACTAGTGCAGAGTGAAGATGAAGCTCTAAAATGTAATAAGTTATCATTGTGGAGAGACTAAAATTATAGGACATAAAATTTCCAGTCACTAGAGAAAAACATTCAGTGTGGAAGCAAGGATTACTTAATGGTCCTCAATTATGCCCCATATGAAGTAGTCCTCAATCATATGCATTCTCCTTTGCTGCAATTCTGTTCACCAAAAAATCCTATAAATACTTATTTGATTTCCTGAGAATTTCAAAATTCAAGGAAGTAATATTAGGTCTAAACGTATTTTGGTTACCAAGAAGGGACTTTCTGTTTATGTAAATTTATTGACAGTCTACATTATAAACCTAATTATTAGATGAATTTGACTGTCAGCTTGACAAGGACCAGATGCTAAGCAGTAGAAATTCACTGCATATAATGGCACCCTTTGTAAAAAAAAATTATCATCATTTATTTTGAATACAGTACTTAATGCCATCTATTATTGCATTTTTATGTGCTAAGAACCATAATAAATGTATAAGGCCTTTGTGGTTTAACACAGTGGTCTTCTGCAAAGGACACAAATTTAATAGTCTTTTAGAATTGTTCTATTGCTTCCATTGTTGTAGCTAAGTTGAAAAGAAAGTGTTTCCCCAGATCTACTCCAAGTATTTACCCAAGTCTCTTCTAGAAATGCCAAACCCATCACTAAACCTTAACCATCATGGACTTTATTTTAATGTCCCTATTCAGTAGAAAAATCAATAAGGAAGTTTTTCACTCTATATTTTCACATATTTTTTTCAAAAATTTACTTACAGTATAGTTTGTTCATATTCTTTCCCTGCCCATCCATCTTCTTTCAGATCCTCTCTATCTCATTGGTTAACCAACTGCAAATTTATTATGTTAAATGTGCTAAAAATAATACTTCCTTCTAACTATATGTGGCAAAAGATATGAAAGGAAATACATGAGTATGGAGAAGTGTTAGCATCATCTTACAAGGAATAGCTTCTCTTTTGGTAAATTTCCTAAGTCTACTTCTGGCCAGGGCACCCTTCACCTTTCCCCACATAGGCCACAGATAATCTTTTATTGCTGCTTTAAAATCTTGTCTTCCTCTTTCCTCTTCTTTGCCTCAATTTTTATTATTTTAGGGGTTTTGTCTTGTCACCTTTGTGGCCAAAATGGTAGGTGCTGATTTCTTCCCTAGATCCCTTCCTTAATGTCCTCATAAGTATTTTTAAATTGTCTTTTATTCACTGTGAATCTATTGGAAAAGTCAATAGATTTATTTCTTAGCATTAATCTTCAAAGTGCAATTCTAGCATTATGAATTTGAAAATATTCTGCCACTTTATAAGACTTAACAACAATAATATTTTACATTGAATTCATGCTTTCTTAAAATTATAGGAATTGTCTATTCAGGATGTAAGTGGTTGGCAGTAAGTTTTCTTTGATGATAGATGTAGTCTCAGAATTTGAAAGTTGCTTACAACTCATTTAACTTAATAGCTAACTAAAATTACAATAGTCTTGAATAAAAGCCTGCCACAGAGAAGTATTAAAGTGGAACCGTTATCTTTCACTGCTATTGATTATGCTCTCCTTGGGAATCAGCAGCAGCCCTCATTTGTGGTCCTTCTTTTACTACTTTGGAAAGCATTGTGGATGATGAAATACACAAGCAATAGAAGGGTTGTTTTCTGAAATGTGTTAGCGTTTGTCATGCTTTATATTTATAATCCACAGCACCATCCATTTTTCATATTACCCTTTTAAATATGGGCTCATTTCTTCACAGCTTTATGCCAGAGTTAAAATGTCAGCTATATATCACTATCCAAAAGTTCAAAACAAATTTTGGCAGTGGTGACAAGAACTCTAAAGATATTGGTTCTGCTTACATCATCCTTCAAGACTGTACTGTTTTTTCACCTTCAATGAAAAAAATACCCATTAAAAGAAGGTGATTCACTATTTTTTTTATGTGTGACAACAAGTTTATTGTTAAATATTCCTGTTTCTTTTTCTACACCTTGCTTTCTCCTGCTATTTTGTGCACTCTGTGTCCACTGTATGGCACATTCTGTTTTCTTTCCATGGCATAGGTTTCAGCATGGTATTTAAATACATATATATGGTATATATGCATACATATGTGCACATGTGTGTGTGAGAGAGAGGGAGGGGGATGCAGAGAGAGAAAGAGAGAGAGAGAGAGAGAGAGAGAGAGACAGAGACAGAGACAGAGACAGAGAGACAGAGAGACAGAGAGACAGAGAGACAGAGAGCAGAAACACACATCTAAACCCAAAAGAAATTTGTAAGGGAGCCATTTATCTTTTCATACTTGTTTACTTTTCTAGATAATTTATTTCTGTGCCTTCGAAGTTGACAAAACGATTGTTAAAAATTAGAAAGAAAAACAAAACAAACATGGTGTACAACTGAACTTCAATGTCACTGTGAATGATTTTTCTACCTACTGTCTGTTTTAAGAATGCATGTAGATCTTGATCCCGGGCTCCAGAGATCGGTCAGACTGAGGTACACAAACATAATCCTAGGCCCAACACCGCAGGGGTCTGAGCCAGACGGGCGTTGGCCTGCACCCAGGCCCTGGGCTGTTCGAGTGGCCATCGGGGCGCCAACCCAGCCAGGAGTTTTTTTTTTTTTTGCCCCGGCCGGCCCACGCGCCGCCATTTTGCCTACAGGAGCCAGAGTGCTCGGGAGGGCAGAGACGGCTAACAAGCGTAGCCTGAGGCTAACAAAACGGGGGTCTAGGCCCCAAAAGGCACAGGACTGACCCCAAGACCTGGGCGGTTTGGTGGGCCATCTGTGTGTCAACCCGCCCAGGAGGTTATTAGCACAACAGACTCTCCCGGTGCTTTCGGGGAGCGCGGACGCGCACGCCCGCCATCCGGGTCACCTGGCGGACCCAATTAACAGTCATAGCCCTAGGGAAACTTTGCTCGGACCTTGGCCTCCCAGGCGTTTGCCTGGACTCAGGGCCCGGGCGACAAGGCTAACCTAGTGTGCGCCAGCCCGGTTGGGGAAATCGGCTGCCCAGCGGAGTGAGCGGAACACAGGGGAGGTCACAGCAGCATACACCTTCGGAGCTCCCTGGGGGTGCACACGGGTTCCATCTGGCCCACAGACACAATCTGGGGCAAGGCCTCAGGCAGAAGCCCTCAGGTCAACTCTTTCTGCTTCAGATCAGCCTGGGTGGCCACCACATCTCCAGGTCCCTCAAGAGGCTAGTGGGGGCTTCCGGGCGGCCAGCTGGGAGAAGTCAGTGTGCTCCAATAAATCCTGCGGGCCCCAGCGGGAGCCTTCAGGTGCCTGCTTCGGGATCTGAACAGCCTGGACAACAGCACCCTGTCTACAGGCAGTGCAGAGTGTAAGCTGTGCACCAGAGGCCAACGGGGAAGGGGCAGCTTGCACTGGTGAGTCCAGCACTGACAAGACCAAGTAACACCAGTGAGAGCTAGATGGCAAAAGGCAAACGCAGGAACGTCACTAACAGAAATCAAGGCAATATGGCAACATCTGAACCAAATTCTCCTCTACCAGCAAGTCCTGGATACCCCATCACACCAGTAAAACAAGATTTGGATTTAAAATCACTGGTCATGATGCTGGTACAGGAACATATGAAGGACATTCAGGAGAAAATGGATCAAAAGTTAGAAGCCCTTGCAAGGGAAACACAAAAATCATTGAAAGAAATCCAGGAGAATACAAAAGCCAACAAGGAGGAAATGCAAAAAACACTTAAAGAAATACAGGAGAACTTTGGTCAACAGGCTGAGGTCATGAAAGACGAAACACAAAAATCTCTTAAAGAAATACAGGAGAACTTTGGTCAACAGGCTGAGGTCATGAAAGAAAAAACACAAAAATCTCTTAAAGAATTACAGGAAAGCACAAACAAGCAAGTGAAGGAGCTAAGCAAAACCATCCAGGATCTAAAATCAGAAGTAGAAACAACTAAGAAAACTCAAAAGGAGACAACTTTGGAGATAGAAAGCCTTGGGAAGAAATCAGGGGACAGAGATGCAAATATCAACAACAGAATACAAGAAATAGAAGAAAGAATCTCAGATGCTGAAGATTCCATAGAAACCATGGACTCAACAGTTAAAGAAAATGCAAAATGCAAAAAGCTTGTAACCCAAAATATCCAGGAAATCCAGGACACAATGAGAAGACCAAACCTAAGGATTATAGGCATAGATGAGAGTGAAGATTTACAACTTAAAGGGCCAGCAAATATCTTCAATAAAATTATGGAAGAAAACTTCCCTAACCTAAAGAGAGAGATGCCCATGAATATAAAAGAAGCCTACAGAACTCCAAACAGACTGGACCAGAACAGAAATACTTCCCGTCACATAATAATCAAAACACCAAATGTTCTAAACAAAGAAAGAATATTAAAGGCAGTAAGAGAAAAAGGCCAAGTAACATATAAAGGAAGACCTATCAGAATCACAGCAGACTTTTCACCTGAGACTATGAAGGCTAGAAGGTCCTGGGCAGATCTCATGCAGACTCTAAGAGAACACAAATGCCAACCAAAACTACTATATCCAGCAAAACTCTCAATCACCATAGATGGAGAAACTAAGATATTTCACGACAAAACCAAGTTCACCCAATATCTATCCACAAACCCAGCCCTAAAAAGGATAATAGGAGGACAACACCAATACAAGGAGGGAAACTTCACCCTGAAAAAAGCAAGATAGTAACCCTTCATCAAACCCAAAAGAAGTTAAGCAATCAAATTTAAAAAATAACGTCAAAAATGATAGGAAGTAACAATCACTATTCCTTAATATCTCTTAACATCAATGGACTTAATGCCCCAATAAAAAGACACAGACTAACTGAATGGATACGTAAACAGGACCCTACATTTTGCTGCTTACAGGAAACACACCTCAGGGTCAAAGACAAACACTACCTTAGAGTAAAAGGCTGGAAGACAATTTTACAAGCAAATGGTCTCAGAAAACAAGCTGGAGTAGCCATTTTAATATCAGATAAAATTGACTTTCAACCCAAAGTCATCAAAAGAGACTCTGAGGGACACTTCTTGCTGGTCAAAGGAAAAATACAACAAGAAGAACTCTCAATCCTGAACATCTATGCTCCAAATGCAAGGGCACCCTCTTTCATAAAAGAAACTTTATTAAAACTCAAAGCACACATTGCACCTAACACAATAATTGTGGGTGACTTCAACACTGCACTTTCCTCAATGGACCGATCAGGAAAACAGAAACTAAACAAGGACACAATGAAACTAATTGAAGCTTTGGACCAACTAGATTTAACTGATATATATAGAACATTCTATCCTAAAACAAAAGAATATACCTTTTTTTCAGCACCTCATGGTACCTTCTCCAAAATCGACCATATAATTGGTCACAAGACAGACCTCAACAAATATAAGAAGATAGAACTAATCCCATGCCTCCTATCTGATCACTATGGAATAAAAGTGGTCTTCAATAGCAACAGAAACAACAGAAAACCCACATACACGTGGAAATTGAACAATACTCTACTCAATGATACCTTGGTCAAGGAAGAAATAAAGAAAGAAATTAAAGACTTTTTAGAACACAATGAAAATGAAAACACAACATACCCAAATCTATGGGACACAATGAAAGCAGTGCTAAGAGGAAAACTCATAGCCCTGAGTGCCTCCAAAAAGAAAATGGAGAGAGCATACATTACCAACTTAATGACACACCTGAAAGCCCTAGAACAAAAAGAAGCTATTTCACCCAGGAGGAGTAGAAGGCAGGAAATCATCAAACTCAGGGCCGAAATCAATCAAGTAGAAACAAAGAGAACCATACAAAAAATCAACAAAACCAGGAGCTGGTTCTTTGAGAAAATCAACAAGATAGATAAACCCTTAGCCAGACTGACCAAAGGGCACAGAGAAAGTATCCAAATTAACAAACTTAGAAATGAAAAGGGAGACATAACAACGGAAACTGAGGAAATCCAAAAAATCATCAGATCCTACTACAAGAGCCTGTACTCAACACAACTGGAGAATCTGGAGGAAATGGACAATTTCCTTGACAGATACCAAATACCAAAATTAAATCAGGACCAACTAGACCATCTGAACAGTCCCATAAAGCCTAAAGAAATAGAAGGAGTCATAGAAAGTCTTCCAACCAAAAAAAGCACAGGACCAGATGGTTTCAGTGCAGAATTCTACCAGACCTTCAAAGAAGAGTTAACACCAATACTCTTCAAACTATTCCACAAAATTGAAACAGAAGGAACACTACCCAATTCCTTCTACGAAGCCACAATTACGCTGATACCAAAGCCACACAAAGATCCAACAAAGAAAGAGAACTTCAGACCAATTTCCCTTATGAACATCGATGCAAAAATACTCAATAAAATTCTTGCCAACCGAATCCAAGAACACATCAAAACGATCATCCACCATGATCAAGTAGGCTTTATCCCGGGAATGCAGGGTTGGTTCAATATACGGAAATCCATCAATACAATCCACTACATAAACAAACTCAAAGAACAAAACCACATGGTCATTTCATTGGATGCTGAAAAAGCATTTGACAAAATTCAGCATCCTTTCATGCTTAAAGTCTTGGAGAGAACAGGAATTCAAGGCCCATACCTAAACATAGTAAAAGCAATATACAGCAAACCGGTAGCCAGCATCAAACTAAACGGAGAGAAACTTGAAGCAATCCCACTGAAATCAGGGACCAGACAAGGCTGCCCCCTTTCTCCTTATCTTTTCAATATTGTACTTGAGGTACTAGCTCGGGCAATTCGACAACATAAGGAGGTCAAAGGGATACAAATTGGAAAGGAGGAAGTCAAACTATCATTATTTGCAGACGACATGATCGTCTACCTAAGTGACCCAAAGAACTCCACTAGAGAGCTCCTACAGCTGATAAACAACTTCAGCAAAGTGGCAGGTTATAAAATCAACTCAAGCAAATCAGTGGCCCTCCTATACTCAAAGGATAAGCAGGCTGAGAAAGAAATTAGGGAAATGACCCCCTTCACAATAGCCACAAACAGTATAAAGTATCTTGGGGTGACTCTTACCAAACATGCGAAAGATCTGTATGACAAGAACTTCAAGACTCTGAAGAAGGAAATGGAAGAAGACCTCAAAAAATGGGAAAACCTCCCATGCTCATGGATCGGTAGAATCAATATAGTTAAAATGGCCATTTTGCCTAAAGCACTATACAGATTCAATGCAATACCCATCAAAATCCCAACTCAATTCTTCACAGAGTTAGAAAGAGCAATTATCAAATTCATCTGGAACAACAAAAAACCCAGGATAGCTAAAACTATTCTCAGCAACAAAAGAAAATCTGGGGGAATCAGTATCCCTGACCTCAAGCAATACTACAGAGCAATAGTGTTAAAAACTGCATAGTATTGGTACAGTGACAGGCAGGAGGATCAATGGAACAGGATTGAAGATCCAGAAATGAACCCACACACCTATGGCCACTTGATCCTCGACAAAGAGGCTGAAAACATCCAATGGAAAAAAGATAGCCTTTTTAACAAATGGTGCTGGTTCAACTGGAGGTCAGCATGCAGAAGATTGCGAATTGATCCATCCTTGTCTCCTTGTACTAAGCTCAAATCCAAATGGATCAAGGACCTCCACATAAAGCCAGACACTCTGAAGCTAATAGAAAAGAAACTGGGGAAGACCCTTGAGGACATCGGTACAGGGAGAAAGTTTCTGAACAGAACACCAATAGCGTATGCTCTAAGAGCAAGAATTGACAAATGGGACCTCATAAGGTTACAGAGTTTCTGTAAGGCAAAGGACACCATCAAGAGGACAGATCGGCAACCAACAAATTGGGAAAAGATCTTCACCAATCCTACATCAGATAGAGGGCTAATATCCAATATATATAAAGAACTCAAGAAGTTAGACTCCAGAAAACCGAACAACCCTATTAAAAAATGGGGTACAGAGTTAAACAAAGAATTCTCACCTGAAGAACTTCGGATGGCGGAGAAGCATCTTAAAAAATGCTCAACTTCATTAGTCATTAGGGAAATGCAAATCAAAACAACCCTAAGATTTCATCTTACACCAGTCAGAATGGCTAAGATTAAAAATTCAGGAGACAGCAGGTGTTGGAGAGGGTGCGGAGAAAGAGGAACACTCCTCCACTGCTGGTGGGGTTGCAAATTGGTACAACCACTCTGGAAAGCAGTCTGGCGGTTCCTCCGAAAACTGGGCACCTCACTTCCAGAAGATCCTGCTATACCACTCCTGCGCATATACCCAGAGGATTCCCCACCATGTAATAAGGATACATGCTCTACTATGTTCATAGCAGCCCTATTTATAATTGCCAGATTCTGGAAAGAACCCAGGTATCCCTCAACAGAAGAGTGGATGCAAAAAATGTGGTATATCTACACAATGGAGTACTATTCAGCCATTAGAAACAATGAATTCATGAAATTCTTAGGCAAATGGATGGAGCTAGAGAACATCATACTAAGTGAGGTAACCCAGACTCAAAAGGTGAATCATGGTATGCACTCACTAATAAGTGGTTATTAACCTAGAAAACTGGAATACCCAAAACATAATCCACACATCAAATGAGATACAAGAAGAAAGCAGGAGTGGTCCCTGGTTCTGGAAAGACTCAGTGAAACAATATTTGGCAAAACCAGAACGGGGAACTGGGAAGGGGTGGGAGGGAGGACAGGGGAAGAGAAGGGGGCTTACGGGACTTTCGGGGAGTGGGGGGGGGCTAGAAAAGGGGAAATCATTTGAAATGTAAATAAATTATATCGAATAAAAAAAAGAATGAAAAAAAAAGAATGCATGTAAATATTGCATGCATATATTCATACTTTAGTTCACCTTCTACATAAGGAAAATCAACTGTATTTGTATTATCATCCAAACTGAGAAGTCAAGATGTAAAGATTAGACAGACAAAATTATTTCAAGATGAAATCCTCTTTTTCATATATACTTTCTATATTTTTTCTGTAAAAGTATTTTTTCAGTAAAAATAGAATAACCTCCATGATGTTGGGTTATAAAGGAAATAGATATAGATAGTGCTGCTTTTGATAGCAAATGACATACAGCATTAAAAGGAAAAAGTAATGGAAATTATTTCAGAGATTAATAACTCTATAGGCAAAATGATAGGCAAAGGTTGTCAGTGAATACACTTGCTTTACTTTAACACAGGACTCACCTTGGGCTGTGAGAACTAATAAACCTCAAATTCAGACTAGTTGTGGGAGGCACTGAATTACAAACATGAGCTAGCTCTCCCTCATGGAGACTGTGACTCAGGAGATTCATTTTCTGAACAAGTGTGTAAAAGTACTGGTATCCCACAATAAAAATTAGTGTTCCTTACTTGTCACAGAATCTCATTTTTTAACCTTAATTTTCTGATTTGATCTCTGATGGGTTTTCATGTTGAAATTTGAATCTAACTTGTATATTGTCTGCATACAATCAAGTACTGCATTAGCATTCTCTATTCCTAGTTTAAGGTTAGTACCATGTTCTAAATACAAAGCCATGGCTCAGAAATCCTTTTCATTCCAAACCTAATAACTATTTTAAAATTACAGAAGCTACTTCAATGCAACATTATTGTATAATCATTAGTTATAGCAAAGATGAGATGAATCCAAGGGCCAATTGTCTTCTGTCTAGTAACTTTAACTTCTACAGACTAAGAATTTTACTTGCTCATAAATATCAGATATATGTAAGTAAAAGTAAAGGTTTTTGCTTATTACAGTTATACTGCTCCAGTCTCTGTGTGTTTCACAAAGCAAGATTTGGGCCTCTGCCTTATAAAGGCTGAGATTTAGAAAAACAAAAAACAGAAAAATATGAGCCATAGCATGCTACAAACTGGATCCAGCAACTTTACAGTCTTCAATTCATAGTCAAAATTTGAATGATTTAAGATTCATTGGTAATTCAAAGATGTTTATCACTGCTGCTCATCTCCCCAAAATTTGTATATAAAATTAACAGACAAGGATGTTAGCAAACTGTCTTCTAGAATGTCTCAAATATGGGAGTATATAATTCTTATTTTCAGAAAAAGCTTTATCATTTTCTCCATTATCCTTAACTTGTTTCCGCACCATTACTTTCTTCTTTTTAACTGGTGGCACATCTTATTCTTCATGGGGGAAAATGCACAGGAAATAGAAAACACAAAGAACCAATGAAAGTTTGCTACAATTAAGTCTACTATTCTGTTCTTTACAGTCAGGGGTTGGGATCATTTTCAATTTTCTATTCCTTTCTTTCTGAGCTATACAATCATCACCTGGAACAACCCTTAAAACATTCCATTTTTTTTAAAAATAATGCCATTTCTCTTTGCTAATCGATCTATGTCTGTACTGGATTGCAATTTATTCTATTCTTTCTGGGACCACCCTCCCTTAGTATATTGTGATAATCAATAAATGTAAGTTATCCCCCTTCTAATTTTATTGCATCCATATTTATATAAGCTGTTCTCATTTTAAAAAATTAAAACTTTTTAAATCCTTTTGTTCTCCTTCCCCTGGAATGCATGTTTTCCAGAAGGATCTTCAACATTTAACATATCTATTTCTTATATCCCTCTACCTTGTCAGTCATTTTAATTTATAATGCATTTCTCAAACTACACAGACAGTGCCTTTGCAAATGTTTATACATTTTTTCTTTATTGCTAGTTCTTATGGTGATTTTCTCTATAATATCTGATCTTGATAACTCTACTTCGTCCCTAAAAGACTTCTATTTCTTCTTTGAGAGTCATTTGGCTTTTACTTGAGATTCCCATCCTATCCCCCCCCCTCTGTGTATATATATGTGTGTGTACATATATATATATATATATATATATCCTCTCTCTATATATACATATATACATGTGTGTGTGTGTGTGTGTGTGTGTGTGTGTGTGTGTGAAAGGTTGAATTTTTCTTATGTAGAATCTTGGTATCATCTATTGCAATGATTGGATGTCCAGAATATAGTTACATTCACTATTCAAAATTTTCCCTTGATGTGCAGGTTTTGAATTTAATCGTTTATCAGACATTTGAATGTAGAAATATTATAAATATATTTAACATGTCTTCCATCTCTCTATCCTAATAGTTTTTCCTGTTTATGTTCTTTTTTATTGATCTACAATTATGTTTACTAGTTTATCCAAGAGAGAAATCTGAAATTTGTATCATATTCCCTAAGTTTATCACCTAGACTTCTATTGGTCATGGATATAGATACAAAAATAATAAAATACTAGAAACCAAATCCATGAACACATCAAGAAGATCATCCACTACAATCAAGTAGGTTTCATTCCAGAGATGTGGGGATAGTTCTACATAGGGACATTAGTCAATATAATCAACCATATAAACAAACAGAACAAGCAAAACAGGATCACCTCATTTGATGCTGAAAAATCTTTGCCAAAATGCAACAACCCTTCAGGACAGAAGTCTTGGAGGAATTAGGGATACAAGGGACATAACTAAATATTATGCCAATTTACAGCTAAGTGATAGCCAACATGGAATCAAATGGAATATACTGATATAAATCTACACATATCTTGAGATTTGATTTTTATTTGAAATGAAGCCAGAACTAAAAAAAGGAAAAAAAAAACATTGTCAACAAATGGTGCTTGTCTACTTGTGTGTCAACATGTAGAAGAATGCAAATAAATATATATCTATCACCCTGTACAAAACTCAAGTCTAAGTGCATCAAAGACCTCAACATACCATGAGATACACTAAAGCTGATAAAAGAGAAAGTGGGGACTAGCTTTGAATGTATTAACACAGGAGACAACTTCGTGAACAGAACACCAACAGCTCAGGCACTAAAATTAATGATCAATAAATAGAATCTCATGAAACTGAGACATTTCTGTAAAGCAGAGGACACCTTTAAGAGGACAAAATGTCAGACTTCAGAATGGGAAAAGATATTCACCATCCACAGATCCAATATACATCTAATCTCAAGAAATTAGACATACACAATCCAAATAACCCAATTAAAAATATAGTGCAGACCTAAACAGAGAATTCTTAACCCAGAAAACTCAAGTGCCTCAAAAAAATGTTCAAGATCCATTTCCACCATGGAAATGCAAATCAAAACTACTTTGAAATCCCATCTTATACATGTGACAAGGCTAAGATAAGAAACATAAGTGATAACTTATGCTGTCGTTGTCGAGGATATAGAGCATGGGAACACTCCTCAGTTGTGGTGGGAGTGCAAACTTGTACAGCCACTATGGAAATCAATATGGCAGTTTTTCAGAAAATTGAGAAATGATCTACCTCAAGACCCAGCTATAACATTCTTGGGCATATGGCCAAGAACACTTCACACTACCATAACGACACTTTCTCAACTATGTTCAGTGTGGCTTTATACATAACAGCCAGAAACTTGAACAACCTATCTAGGTTATATCCCCCAAACAAACAATGAATAAAGAAAATGAGGCACATTTATAATATTACTCAACTGTTAAAAAATATCACAGCCAACCATTGGACTGAGACTAGGGTTCCCAATGGAGGAGTTAGAGGAAGGACTGAAGGAGCTGAAGGGGATTGCAACCCCATAGGAAGAACAACAGTATCAAATAACCTGGACCCTTCAGAGTGCCCAGAAGCTAAGCCACCAACCGAAGCATACATGGGCTTCTCCATGTCCTTCACTGCATATGTAGCAGAAAACTGCCTTTCTCGGTCTCAGTAGGAAAGGATGCTCTTAATCCTATAGAAATTTGATGCCTCAGGGAAGAGGATGCTAGCAGTGTGAGGTGGGAGTGGATGAGTAGGCCGCAGAGCACCCTCTCAGAAGCAAAGGTAAAGGAGGAGGAGTCAAAAAAACTCATGGGGGGACCACGAAGGGGGGAAACATTTGAACTGTAAATAAAATAGTTAATAAAACAGAAAAATATCACGTACAAAAAACCTTAAAAAGTATAAGTTGAATAAACCCTTTACTCCTTAGTAATAGTAATAGTAATAATAATAATAATGACATTTTCAGGCAAATGGATGTTTCATGTTTCTATTAAAGTGTAAGATCCGTAGTATACTCCTCATCCTACATGTAGAAATAAGCAGATGAAAAATATTGAGGCTCCGTTTGCATGTATATATCAGATTAATCATCCGTTATTTATGTCTCAACAAATGTGAGTTACTGATGAAAATGCTGTGATCCTTCTGTATCAGGTAACCCAGATCCAGAAAGAGAAACATGGTATATAGTCTCTTATATGTAGACATTAGCTGTTAAGAAGTATCATGTTACTATCCCCAGGCCCAGAGAGGAATATACCAATAGGAAGGAATGTTCAAATGTAGGTACATGGATCACCCTGGGATGTAGAAATAGAATAAATTTTGCAGGTGGACTGCTGACAGCTGGAGAGTTGGGGATAAGAACATAACAAATAAGGTGGTGTGTGGAGATGAGGGAGAGAGAGAGAGAGAGAGAGAGAGAGAGAGAGAGAGAGAGAGAGTAGTACAGTGGAAACTCCCTGGAAATCATGAGGATGAGCTTTATTGAAGTCTCCTAATAACTGAGCCCATTCGCTATCTTCTATAACCAGGCAAGACTTCCAGTAGTGGTGCTGGGACATCAGCCCAGCCACACACATTCTACCATACAATCTGTCCTGCCTTCAAGACATTCTAAGGCAATGGTGGTACAGAACTTGTAGGAATGGCCAACTTATGACAGTTCCATCTTACAGCCCATATCACAAAAGGATACCCACTCCTGACACTGCCTCAATGGGCATGAACCAGAGCAGAAGAGCTCAGAAACCCAGGATAGGACCAAATATTACTGATATAAAGTTCCCTAATGGATGTTCTGCTGTACTCATAGATCAGTGCCTGGTCAAATTGTCACAAGACAGACATCATCCAGCACACCATAGGAACAAGTGTTCAGATCCACTACCAAACACTATCCTGAGTCAGGGAAGCCATGCAGAAGGGGAGAAAAGATTGTAGGAGCCAGATAGGTCAAGGAAACCATGAGAACAAGTCCCACAGAATCAACTAAGCATGGCTACAGAGACTGAAGTGACAAATACAGACCCCATATGGGTTTGAGCTAGATCCTCTGCGTAGACGTTATGGCTATATTGCTTGTTGTTCTTCTGGGACCCCCAACAGTGTGAGTCAGAGTGTCTCTGACAATTTTCCCTGTGTTTGGGACCCTTTTCCTCCGATGGATTGTCATATCCAGCTGTGATATGAGGGCTTGTGCTCAGTTTTATTGTATCTTGTTAGGCCATGTTAGGGGGATATCCCTGGGAGGCCTGCTTTTTTTTAAGGAAGAGAAGGGAGATAGGAGATGGACTGGGAGGAGAGGAGGGCGGGTAAACTGGTAAAGCGGGAACATTTGAAAGAAGAATGAAAGTTAAAATATGCAAGGTAGAAATAACTTTCAAATGGAAAAAGAAAGAAGAAAAATATCAGAAAAGGATCTAATATCAAAGCAGTAAGAGAAATGGAGCATTTCAACCTATTTTCAAGTTATTGTCATGAGCTTTATGAAGAACTACTTGAAGGGTTGAGAATATGCTCACCTCACTTCTGCTGAGATAAGAAGTCCTTATCACATTAAAGAACTTTCCTGTTTCCATGAGTTTTCTTTCTTTCTTTTTAATTTTTCAAGGGTGATTCCATGATAAGGAGATCTGGCTGTGAGGTTATGTTTCTGCAGGAATCCAAGGTGACTTCAGGCGTAAAAGAATGACTACAAACTTTCAAGTGCCTTTAAGGCAAGAATATAACAAGGTCATGTAAAATTTGGCTGTAAGATGCCTCATTTAGTTTTATATTTCTACCTTCAGTACTGAAGGAAGATGAGACACATTAGCTGTCTCAGGTTTTGGACATATTCTCCTTGAGTGGTTAACATATCAACATGCAATTTGAACAGTGGTCACTGCCCTACCTCCCAAAATAAAACATAAGTAAAAAGAAAAGAAGCAAAATAAAGGCAGTAATCTTGGGGTTTTCACCAAGTTTTAGTAGTATGGGGGTCCAAGAGTTGCTGCATTTTTGGCAAAAGCAGTTTCTAAATACCTGTTAAAAGATCATGGGAGTCTTTGAAGGCTATGCGGCTGAGTTTAAATTGCTAGTCTAGATTTAATAGGAAATGAAAGTGAAGAAAGGATTCTGTTTTCATTTATGTTTAATCTTTGTAGAATACAAATGAGCATAGGTAGATGTAGGAAAATCAGAGTAAGTGTCAATGAAGGGAGCTAGTGAGATATAACAAAATATCCCGATGAGATATAACAAAAGTGAGAGATAGCAATTAGAATGGTGACATGTAGTTAGAGTTGAGATATTTGTTAGAGTTACTGCTGACAAGACTTACTGATGGAGTAGATAATCAAGTGGAATCAAGAACGTAGCGTAGTAACTGATCTTTTGTCTCAATTTTGGCATACCTCCATTAAACTCATTCTCTCCCACAACACAAGTGCAGCTTTTCTAAAAGCATTTTCTGATAGACGATGGATGCTGCTAAATGTTCTGTAAAGTGCATACAAGAAATCATCTGGCACAAAAATGTGCTATTAATAACAAAGTTTAGAACTGCTCTGTTCTCCAAGCCTAAGTATTGCCTCCTCCCAAAAGCTTCTCTTTGTTTGATAATATGATTAAAACAATTAATATTAATAGAACAATTACTGTATATGCTGCAGTGTGAAGGTCCATGTATGCATTTGTGAAATGAGTGGTGTTTTCAACCTGCGTTTCACAATCAAGTAACCCAAAATTAGATTAGAGTAATGAATGATTTCCCTATAGATTCAATGTTAAGAAAAGTAGACAGCTGTAATTTTGATGGTGATCATTTGACTGGAGGTCTTCCTAATTATGGAGCTATTTCATTCCCGAGGCTGAAAGAGAGGGGGCAATCAATGCCTTGATTTTTGATTTAATTAAATGGTATTATAACTGTTAATTTATCTACTCAACCAGGAGTTCTTTGAGGGTATGTCTTTTATCTTTACAGCCCTACTAAATAGAGACATGTTAGACATAGGATAATCCTTCACGCAGTACTCACTGAATATGTATTTACGATCTAGAAAGCTATGTACAGCTAATTATTTCCCCTGAGAAGTAGTTTCGGTTTAGTTAAATTCCCATATTCTTATAACAGATTTTATCGATGTGAATTAGTCTCTAAGGGAGTTAGCAATTGGCCAAAATTACACTTGCAATCACTGTATTGAGATTCAGTTTATGGTAGGGTGGTAGGGAGGACACAAGACATTGTTTTTCATTGTTTAACTTTTAAAGTATTGTTTTAAGAGAGCTGGTAGCTGTCTACTGAAATGTGAAAACCTCCTATGTCCTGATTCTCAAACTTAAAACAAAAAATACCTGATCTCCTCTTGTCTTTGGTACAGAACTAACTTAAGAAATTTAGTGGAAGAGAAAAGTAATTTTAATTCAGGTTTTCAAAAGGACAATTTTTGACTTTGCAGAGTTAGATGACAAACTGCACTACATACCAACACAGAATATTAAATGAGCTCATGCAGACATTTTAGAGCTAAAACTTACTAATGCTGCACATTGGTAATTTTTGCCTAATCTTGTCTTGTCGTGTTCTGTAGATTCTTGTAGCTCTTTCTAGACCATTCTGTGTTTTCCAGAACCTGGTGAAAAATGAATTTTATGTCCTATAGTTTGACTATTCTAGCCAATTTTTAAGGATTAATAATGCCATGTTCTCTTACTAAGTAAAGCTGTGGGATCTGCAGAAGGAATGCTGCTATTCTGAATCTCCAGTAACAATTAATGAAAGCTAAGGATTGCTATACAAGATAATACCTTAGAGAAAAGAAGAGATCAGTTTTAGGAAATGCTTTAAAAAAACACTTTAGGGAGTGGAAGGCAATCAAGAATAAAATCCCAGGGTTACAATAAGCAGTCAATAAAGAAAAGGGTACAACTGGTAATTGAGAAAACCAAGAACAGCTGGCAAGGAACAAAGTAAAAAAGACATTATTCCTAGGACAATTGACAAAAAAAGGAGGAAATTTTTAAAAAAGAGAGCAGGAGAAAAAGTCTTTCCCAAGGAAGAGCAACCCAATTAGTCAACTAATACTAAATAGTCTCCCCTGAAAATATAATACAAAAAGAATTTTATGGATTGAGCAGGTTATATTTAGGAATTTATGCATGTAAACTTATGGCATATATGATTAATTTAAAAATTGGGTTATAAATTTTAGAGACAACAAGGAGAGATATATGGGAGTGTTAGGAGGGATGAAATAGAAGGAGAAATTGATGCAATTATATTATATATGTATATAATATATAATATACATATATATATAATATTATCTCCCAAATAAAGAAAATATTTGAAAGAGAAAATAAGAAAGAGGAAAAGAAAATAGAGATGCAAAAAATGGAGTACTAATATTTTAGAGTAAGATACAATATATTTGCAAATTGAGAGTGAGATCACTAAGTAGAATGGTTTTATCTTAAATTGTTGAATAAAATGAATTTGTCATAACCAAAGATAGCATTAGTTTTATATCCACAAAAAGAAATGGGTTAATTTTCCAGGGATGTAAAACTGAAGAAAATTTAGTGACAGAATGTCATTTTATATCTCCTTTTGATATGAAAATGGGGTTGATGAGTATTCTTTTGGAAGCAAGAAAATCAAGTGGTTCCCAGGTAGAAAGAATTTCTTTAGTCCAGGGCTCTGCCTTCTTATTGTCATTCCCTACTGCATTTTCCCTCTTTGTAGAATTCAGGCTGTCCTGTCCATGGTCTGTTCCCAATGTTTCTCAATAATTATTTTCTTTAAAATAACTGAAGATACTTTAGGCTCCTGTTGTCTTCACATCTACATGGGATGATGGTTCTTGTTTTCTTCCATGTGCAGATATCAAAATCAAATACCCCTGAAGTGAATCTCAAGGAAATCCTTCAGTACCACCCTAGTCATTCTTTGTATTCCCTAATATTACTCTGTGATAGTCTCTCAGCACCCTTTGGGATTGCCAGTAACAATGTTCTCACTGAGCCCTCTGGTGGCAAACACTGAATAGGGAGCTTTTTCAGAATTTGGCTCAGTTAAATCACCCTGGTAATTTGGCAGGACTTAGAAGACAAGATACTATGAACTTGTAGAAGGTACAAGTATTCTATACTTCTTAGTCTACAGAGTACTTTAATGTAGCTTCCCTATGGTGTGACAATGTAAAATATACTATTTTGTCTTTGTTAAAACTATATGAAATGATCAAGGGGATTAAATTATAGCCATTAAATTATTTGAATAACTGAGATAACTAAAAAAAAAAAGACTATGATTGAAGAAGGAAGGGAATTAAACAATGATGTGTCTGCAAAACCAATTTTCAACTGATTGGCATACTTTTAAGAATGAATCAAAGATTCTTATCTATAGGGGGGTATGTGTGTCCACAGTCAGCAACAGGAACTGGACTCCTGGGATGGGGAGAGGAGTCTTTGGGCTAGAACTGAAGCCCATACAAGCAAGAGGTGGTATCCGCATCCCAAACGAAGAAAAATCAAAGGTCCCAGGGGTCATTGGCACATAGTTTGGCTCCTGAATTGGCTCCCTCTGTAAAACTGCTGGACTGTTGGTGGCTAGTTAGAGTTCATGGGAACACAGTTCTCTTCCAGTTCTTTGCCTGAGATGCCTCCTGCTGTCAAAACTTTTGGGTTCATTGGATGAAGGTTCTGCTAGGTAAGATCTTGCACCTTTAAAATACTGCCTCTTAATTACACTAGTAAGCCCACAAATCATCCACAGCATGGACTGATGATCTGTTCTCATTCTTGTTCACATATACTAAACATTATTTGCAAAAGGCAGATTATATGACTGACTAATCAGGTATGCTAATACAGTGATTGGGTCAGACAAAGGTCATCAGTTAGGTATTCCTTAATCCTAATCTTGGTTAAGAATTAAAGAAACAGTTGACATTCACTGTCAGCTGCGGCAACATACTGTGATTTTGAATGAATTAGGCAAGAATTCAAGATTCCTTAGGAATGTCTCTCTCTCCCCTTCTCCTCCTCTCCCCACCCCCACCCACCACTGTAGTGCCCTTCCTAGGGTTTTCTTTGCTTTACTTAATATTCTTCTTAGCCTTATATTTAAATCCCTATGCAAGTAATGTTTTATATCTGCATTTTTAAAAAAAGAAATGTCATTTTAAGTGATTCTTGTATGTAGCAAGCATCTTTTGTGAGTAAATGAAATAAGAATTTTTTACTGTGATTTGTACTCATTGCCCCAGTTCCCCAACTGTTGGAGCCTTGCTGCTGCAAACCTGTAGTCATTGTAGTTATGATCACCACCCAGGCAGGTCTCTGAGTCCACAGAGGAATGGCGCGAATGGCACGAGTCTCTCACCTGTAATGTGGCATTGTCTGGTGTGGACGCTGACTCTGACTTAGTGTCACTGCAATTACATGTGCATGTCTAGGCTTTGCCACATAACTTGAGAAGCTGCTAGAATTTTCCACTGTTCACCCAAGTAAGGACAATGTCTCTGCATTGATCTGAGTCTCACTGCTGGCTTGGGGAGGGGACACAGAGAGCAGAATGTCTACAGCCCAGGCTTGTCTCTCTTGTTCAGCCCTCTTTCCTGCTGCCTGAGTGTACAATGCTCTCTGCTTTCTGCCCCACTGGCCTGTGGCCACAGCACTGTGCCTAATTTGTGTTCTTCACTTGCTTTTCCAGTCAGTTCACAAGCTGTGTTCATAACTAGATGAAATGTACAATAGTAAGTAACATTTGATGCTTTTAAATATTTGCTTCTTTTTAAACAAAAACTAAAACCCAGAACAGAATTTTGAGGTGGATTTTTAAATAAAAAAAATATTGTTAGGAAAAAAAAAAAAAGAATGAATCAGAGACTCCCACATCTAATATAGAAGGTTGTGGTGATCACATACAAAATGTTAACTGACTTTGGGGCCCTTTATAAACTTCAATATTTAATAAACTATTACTAAGACTGCTAACTGGGACCCTTTATAAACTTCAATATTTAATAAACTATTACTAAGACTGCTAACTAGAAATGGATAGTCAATTAAAATATACTTGTATAATTCTGATAGTCAGGGAGCATTCAAACGATCATTGGGACCATAGAAGATGTGGCCATCTGTAACAGCCAGTATGTGACATTTAGGAGAGGTTGTGAAAAAGCTGATAGATTCTTTGGATTTTACAGATGTGGGGTATGTTTTTATAGCTGGAACAAACAGAAAAAATTTAAGGTTGAGAGAACAAAGCCGGGCAGTGGTAGGGTAGTCAGGAGGCAGAGGCAGGCAGATCTCTGTGAGTTCAAGATCAGCCTGGTCTACATAGTGAGGTTCAGGACAGCCAATGCTACCCAGAGAAATTCTGTCTTGGAGCAAACCAACAGAGAGAGAGAGAGAGAGAGAGAGAGAGAGAGAGAGAGAGAGAGAGAGAGAGAGAGAGAGAGAGAGAGAGAGATTCTCCCAAAGAATGAAAATTCACAGTGAAAGGAATGATTCTGCTAGAGGCATAAAATGTTTGAAGAAAAGACTATGTCATTTAGGAATGAAAGGTACAAATCACAAAGGTCCTGAAATATTCTCAAATAATGTGACATAGAATCACTCTGATTTTCAAAGTACTGATATTTCTTTGATCTTATTGCAGAATGTCCTGCTTACCTCTTGATAGAAGAAAATATTATAATTGAATATGTCAATGCCATTCAAACTCTTCTAATTTAAATAAACATTTACCTACAGTAATTACCTACTGAATTCAATTTGCACATGCCTGTTAGGTTGCACTTGCCCTTTTGAATTGTGTGTTTTCTTTTCCTCTTTCTCAGGATGATGCCTGGATGTTCAGGGGAGGAGAGTATACATGTTTCTGTAACTTCAGGAAAAGCCTCAGTTCCACATGCATCCCTAGGGTTCTCATTAGCCTTTAGTAAAATACTCTTTATCTTGCCTGGTCATTAGCAAGCTACTGATGGGTCTACAAGAGTTTTACTCTTGTAGAGTCAGTGTTGTTGCCAGTCATGAAGTGTTGATACTGTATCCTCTCATTATCAACAGCCCAAGGAAGGACCTGGCTCTGCTTTAAGCTGTTGAGACTTCTGGATTTTCTGTATGCCCTATCTTCATGTGTGAGACACTGCAAGTATTTATTTGTGTAATTATATTATGCCTTCAATTTTTCTTTATTGATTCTCTGCTATGCCTTTTCACAGTACCTTGTAATATACTCTTTTGTCACAAGTGGAATGAGTTTTCTATCTGGGAAGTGTCACATACTTTTCTCATTCTTATGATTGGGAATTAGAATATCAAAGCACTATATGTTTCTCAGGAAGTAAAGCATCTTTCCCTTAATCTTTTACTTTGTAAATATTTCTACTATATTCTTATTAAAAAATGTATTTCCTTTCCAGTCTCAGGAAAGCTATTTTGTATCTTTTCTAGTTTACAGCTTGTGATAAAATATGGAATTTGAAATTCTATTGCATGGCTCTTGATATTTGGGAAGGATCATCTGAAATATTAAAAATGCATACACTTATAGAAAACACATTCACAATTTCTTTTCAACAAAACTTTTCTTCTAACACTGGATCGCTCCCTGTGCACAAACAAAAAGATTTAATTTCTACCAAGTTAATGACTCAATTCTTCATTGTCTTCACTGCTGCTTCCCTAAAGTTATGCCAACCAGTGATGCAGATCATTAAAAATGTGGAACTAGCAATACCAGAAATTGAAATTGAAATCCATCTCTCTCTCTCTGTCTCTCTCTGTCTCTCTCTGTCTCTCTCTCTCCCTCTCATACACACACACACACACACACACACACACACACACACACACACACACACACAAATATATGCACGGACACATGCACGGACATAGGGATCCCCAAAAGTGTTTACTGTGATGAATTATATGATGGCAAGTAGGCAGTATTGAGAGTAGTTCAAGTGTCCAAATAAAAGATGATGGTATTGAAATGGAAAAAAGTGATGGATTTGAAAATACTTGTGACATAGAAGTAGCTAGGTCTAATGACTAGATATTGAGCATAGGATAGTGGATCATTAATCATATATGAGTTTCTACCTAAATGGTGTTACTGATCCTTTGCAGGTGTTGACAAGCATCAAGGAGCAGGATGGACCTCAATGTGGTTAACATGCTTGTGATTGCAAGTGGAATTCTGACCATTCCAATCCTGACATTCATTGCTTCTTTCCTCTTGTGGCCTTCAGCAGTGATAAGAATCTATTTTAGGTACTGAAAGAGGACACTGGGCCTGCAAGTCTACTACACACACCATGAAGACTATCAGTTCTGTTAGTCCTTCCAGGGCAGACCAGGACACAAGCCATCTTTCCTTATGTTCTATGGATTCTCTGCGCACAAGGATATGTGGCCCAGCGTGGTCAAGTTCCTTCCAAAGCACCTGCACTTGGTCTGTGTGGACATGCCTGGACATGAAGGTACAACCTGTTCCTCCCTGGATGACCTGTCCATAGTTGGTCAAGTTAGAAGGATACATCAGTTTGTAGAATGCCTTAAGCTGAACAAACGGCCCTTTCACCTTATAGGCACCTCCATGGGTGGCCAGGTGGCAGGAGTATATGCTGCTTACTACTCATTTTATGTCTGCAGCCTGTCCCTCCTGTGCCCTGCTGGCCTGTAGTATACAACTGGCAATCAGTTTGTAAAATGGCTCAAAGAACTAGCGAATTCAACTGCCATTCAGAAGATTCACTTGATCCCATCCACCCCAGAAGAGATGAGTGAGATGCTCCAGCTCTGCTCCTATGTTTGTTTCAAGGTACCCCAGCAGATCCTTCAAGGTCTGGTTGATATCCTCATCCCTCATTAACAGCTTCTACCAGAAATTGTTTTTGGAAATCATCAATGAGAAATTCAGATACTCTCTGTATGAGAACATAGACAAGATCAAGGTCCCAACACAGATCATTTAGGGAAAACAAGACTAGGTGCTTGATGTGTCCAGAGCAGACATATTAGCCAAGTCAATCACTAACTCCCAGGTAGAGGTTCTGGAAAACTGTAGCCATTCAGCGGTGATGGAGAGATTGTTGACTTTTTAGCTTCTGTGCATAGCACAGACAACAAGAAGCTGAACTGAGGATGTAGCCACAGCCTGCATTGTGCACGCAGTATCTGCCTCCATCCCCAAACCTGACACAGTAACCACTCTCAGGGATCCTGTCCCAAATGCTGTCTGAGCACCAATGTCACTGAGGAAGCCAGTTGCCTATCCTAGTATTCTTGATTTCACAGAGCATCAGGGGTCAGAAGGAACTCTCTAAGATTCATTTTTTAAAATAGAAACCTAAATGGAACAACAAGAAAACAACAAAAAAGCACAACAAACAAGCAAAACCATCTAGCCACTAAGCCTACCAGAAGTCTTCAAGCCAGTGCTAAGCAGTTACCCTGGACTGTGATCAAGAAGGACACTTTCTTTAAGACATTTCTCATACATTAAACTTCATCTATTTTGTTGTCATTGTTGCTTCAGATGTATACTCTGCATGGTCAGTGGCTTTTTCTACAGGAGCTTTAGTCATCTACTGAAAACTCTCGTTTAGAACTAACTCAAGTTTTACATAGAAGCCCATGTGTGAATGCAGCCACTCAGTAGATCAGGGAAGAGACAGCTAACTGTGGAAGAGGTTTTTGCCTCAAGGCTTGATACACAGGAGGCTGAGGCAGAAGGATCCAAGATCAAGGCCTCCCAGACAAGCACAGAATAAGTCAAGGCCAGGCTGAACTACTGACTGAAGGGAGAAACGAGAAAATGTTTCTACCCTTTTTTAAATGTAGAAATCTACACGAGGAGGCATTGTTTGATCTTAGTCAGCCCTAAGAACCCACCAAGAAGCAGAACATACAGATTGATGAGTTTAGGTACCCACAGATCAGATACATATGTCTGACTGACCACAGTGAAGAACACCTGACTGGGAGGGTTCTCTAGGACTAGGAAAGCAATAATGTTCTAGACTTCTATGTAATCAGATTAGAGGTCCACACCAAGCAGCTCATGGGCATCTTTTCTCTTCTGCTGTTCTATTGAAAACACTTGGAAGGAAAATACCAGTTTGTTAATGAAGTCTGTGAATTCAGTGAACAATAGTGTGATTGAAAAAAAAAATGAGTCCAAATAGCTGTAAAAGTGACCACAATAATGTGAAATAAATTTATTAAATGTAGGCTGGAAACAAAAGAAAAAGAAAAAGAAAACATCTATACACTTTAACTAGCTACCAAAAGCAAAGCGTACAGATGAATATCAGACTTGATTTGGAGATAAAAAGTCAGTTATGCTTACTGACCATCAAAGAAGCAGTTGAAGGTGACTTTCAGACTATTTTATTCTTTAATGAAATGATGCTACCAAGAAAAAATATTTGAGCAAATGGTGAATGAGTAGAGGAAGATTATGCTGAATTGAATATGTTGGAAATTTAGTGATGCATTTTTATTGAAAAAGGCAATCATTCAAGTAACCTAAGTTGTATCTTTCTTGGTAGCCTCAATATAAGCAGATGTTATAGGCAGTATATATCTTGAAACTATTGTTCCTAGTTTTAGGCAATATGTGTTAGTTTCTCAACACTTCCAGCCTGGCCAATCTTTGAAAAATAAAGTCAATGATTATTATTTGCCATTTATCATAATGATTCCAAAAGAACCAGACCCATTTAGAAAGTTTCCTGACATTGTCTAGGTCCCGATTCTCAATGGGAAAATATTTCCCAAGATCAATTTATTTTATAGCTCACTCCAGTGATATGTGACAGCTCTCAAATAATAAAAATGAATCATACCCTTTGAGAAAAATAATGTTTGCCTTTCACAAAACCTTCTGGTATAATAGATAAAGAACCATAGTGACACAGTTATGAATTTCGCTGATAAAACTTTACTCACTGTGAAAATGTATTTTTTTATATTTATTGAATGGCTATGTGTGTGGTTGAAGATAATGGTGAAGAGAAGGAAGAAGAGCATTTCTCTTACTAAGGAGTGTGTGTACTAAGAATTTGACATGTTATCACTTCCTGAACTTACTTTTAGTTTCTTTAGCTTATGAACTGGTTTATAGATAGTTTTCTATATGTCACATGGTGGAATAGATAGACTTCCATACACATAATACTTTCTTGTGAGTAAAAAAAAAAATACTATTTATTTCTCATAGTCCTAGAGATGAGAAAGAGTAAAATTAAAAGAGTAGTAAATATGTGTTAATTCATATCTCTGTTCACATTTACTAGCTCTCTTGGTTCTCATATAGAAGAACACAAACTCACATTATGGAAGCTCATATCCTAATCATATTTCAATATCAGTCCTTAATATCACATCCTTTTGTGGTAACATATCAACTTGTAATTTTGGGGAGAATAATAGAAAATAATCACTCAGGTGACAGCATGTATATTAACTTATTTATTCGCCAAATAAGAGGTCAAGATAAGCATTATTCTCAGGTTTATAGTAATTTGACAATTTGCCTATGGTCATAAGCTTGTAAGAGAATTTCAGCTTTTCAGTGTAAACCTATTTTGCTTCCAAGTTTATATGGTTAAGTATAAAACTTATTCTTTCTGTAACCAGGTTGATCAATCCAATCACTGGGAAAACGTTGAAAATAAATATTCTTGTATATCTCACGTGGCAGAACCATCGTATCCTGCTAAGGAGCAAAGACCTACTGCAAACCACAACACTCCATACCATGCTCACTCCTCTCACAGCACAATGGAGTGGCACCAAAGGCAGAAATCAGGAATGTTCTGCAACAGTGAAAGTGAAGCTAGGAAGACAAATAACAATTTTAGGACATGTTTCAAAAAGGTTTCCAAGGTAAAAGATTCCCTCTCTTCTACTGTTTGTCCTTACAAAAATGAAAGGTGATCAAGTAAGTACTTGTGTCTATAGTTCCAAACTGAAAACCAGAAAGAAGATGGATTCCAGGGCACTCAGAAGGTGTCATAAGGAAATGTGAGTGTCCCTGGTAAAACGATCTGAATAAGAATCCATGACCTAATCAACCACAGCTTCCTCTAACTTCTACAGTTTATTCGACTTTGTACTATTGAAATAGCACTTTCTATTTTGATCAGATTCTTCTTGAATTGCTCTATGAAAAACAATTTTATAATCAAAAGTTAATATTATCTTAGCTCAGTTGACAATTGACACTCCCTGTAGGCCAGTAATCTGCAAATTACCACATTATCTTCAGTTCGTATTGTTTTCTGAAAAATATCCTTATTAATTTGTTCTCTAAACTCTGCTATATCACGACTTGTTTATTTTACTTCATCAAGTTATGTGCAACTCATACTACCTGTATTATTTGCTATTACCAATTTGCATAATTTATAACTTAACATTATCATTGTCTATATTTCACATACAAACTTAAACATACACATGAGTTCTATGATGTTCATATATATATATGAAAAGAAATAAAAAATTGTTCTCTTTCTCTTTCACACACACACACACACACACACACACACACACACAATCTTTAAAAACCCTCAATTAAGAGGTACTGAGTGAGAAGTAGACCAGATATTAAAGGTCATCTCTGTCTATAAAGATGTTCAAGGCATTGTTGAGTCTGTCCACCCTTGATCACAGGCTTCTCAAGGCTTGTCCATTTCCAGTCCACCTGCCCCCAGTTCGACATGAATGGATATATTGTTGTGCTCATTGTGAACAACAGCTGTAGCATGTTCAGAACTGGCTTTGTGAGTTATGATGATCCCTGGGCCATCTTCCCCTCCATTGTGGGCCGTCCTAAGCCCCAGGACATGGTGGTGGATATGGGTAAGAAGGATTCTACATGGGAAATGGGGCTCAAAGCAAGAGAGGCACCCTAACCCTAAAATACTCCATTGAACATGGCATCACCACCAACTAGGACAATATGGAGATGATGTGGCACCACACCTTCTACAGTGAGCTGTGTATGGCCCCTGAGAAACACCCAGTGCTGCTCACCAAGATCTCCCTGAACCCTAAGGCCAACCGTAAAAAGATAACCCAGATCATGTTTGAGGCCTTTAACACCCCAGCCATGTGCACATAGTCATCCAGGCTGTGCTGTCCCTGTATGCCTCTGGTCCTACCCCTGGCATTGTGATGGACTCCAAAGACAGGATCACAAACACTGTGCCTGTCTACTAGGGCTACACTCTCCCTCGTGCCATCCTGCATATGGAACTGGCTGGCTGGGACATGACAGACTGCATCATGAAGAGCCTGACTGAGAGTGGCTATAGCTTTACCACTACAGCTGAGATGGAAATCGTGCGTGACATCAAAGAAAAGCTGTGCTATGTCGCTCTAGACTTCTAGCAGGAGATGGCCACTGCTGCATCCTCTTCCTCCCTGAAGAAGAGCTACGAGCTGCCTGACACCCAGATCATCCCTATTGGCAATGAGCAGTTCTGATGCCCTGAGGCTCTTTTCCAGCCTTCCTTCTTGGACATGGAATCCTATGGTATCCATGATACTATATTCAGTTCCATCATGAAGTGTGACGTTGACATCCTCAAAGACCTCTATGACAACACAGTGCTGTCTGGTGCTGCCACAGTGTACCCAGGCATTGCTGACCTGATGCAGGAGATCACGGCCCTGGCTCCTAGTACCATGAAGATCACGATCATTGCTACTCCTGAGCACAAGTATTCTGTGTGGTTGGGTGGCTCCATTCTGGCCTCACTGTCCATCTTCCAGCAGATGTGAATCAGCAAGCAGGAGTACGATGAGTCCAGCCCCTCCATCATGCACCGCAAATGCTTCTAGATGGACTGTTACTGAGCTGCGATTTATACCCTTTCTTTGACAAAACCTAACTTGCACAGAAACAAAACAACAACAATAATAATAGCAAAAAACGAGATACCATTGGCATGGCTTTGTTTCTTTTTGTTTGTTTGTTTATTTTTAATTTTATTTTTAAACTTGGATTGCTTGGGTGCTTTTGACTTAGGGTTCAAGAACTAGAAGAATGGCAAAGGTGACAGAAGTCAGAGATAGCAAGCATCTATAAAGTTCTCCAATGTGGCTGAGGATTTCGATTGTACATTGTTCTTTTGTTTTTGTTTTTAATAGTCATTCCACATATCCATAAAATATATGTCTACAGAAAGTCCCTCACCCTCCCAAAAGCCACTCCCACTTCTGAGAAGAAGATGACGAAGTCCACGCTCTGAGGCGACACTGGGGATGTGACAACATTGTTTCTGTGTAAATTATGTACTGAAATATTTTTTTAAAAAACACCTTCTGCCTTAATACTTCTTCATTTTTTGCTTTTAATTTCTGAATAGTCAACCATTGTGATCCTCTTCTATCCCCCGCCTCCCAGATTTGATGTATGAAAGCTTTGGCCTTCATGTGAGTGGGTTGAGGTGTGAGGAAACCTGTACAATGACTTGAAATCATTTTAATAAAAGTGGATGTCTTACAAAGACACCTTACAAACTACCAAACGATAAAATGATGTTCAAGGACATTCTGAGCTACATGAGATGTTATTTCAGAAAAAAAAGATAAGAAAAATATTTTCAATGCAGCAGTATGTATTTTCTGAAATCTGTAGTTTCAGATGAGATAGTTAGGTCAATGTTTCCTACTATGTAGTCCTGGACTTCATTCTAAGTGTCATTTACTCAATAAATTCTTATTGTTACTATTATGTAACATGTATGAATAAAGCCAAATGAACTATATGCAGTCACAATCTGAATATCCTATGATTACATTTCCTTTTTTTTTTTTTTGTCTTAGAAGAGATTTGCTTCAGGTGTCTGAATCTACAGCTAATTTAGAGAAAAAGTTCACTTCTGTATTGAATCAAGTATAAACCTATAGAAAGAGAGAGAAGCTAATTTAAAACCCGATGTTCATGGTATACCACACCAATTGATGTAGGCTTTCCATGATAGAAAGAAGATGACCATAAAAACTCTTTGGGACATAAAATGTAAGAGGGGGGATTTACCCTAACTTTGGTTGTTTCTCGAAAAATAAGCAATTTCTGTTTTGATAGAATACAGCTGTACTCTTTCTGCATAGAACTGCATGTAAATATTGTTGATTAGTTTAATTTGCCATCTAAGTGAGCGAGATGTTTGCTTTGACAGCAATGACCTTTGGATTGAGTTATGACTCATTTAGAGATGATAAGGAAACCACAAAAGAATAGACTGTGACATATCAACCAGCATCTTATAAAATACAGTACTGTTTTATCTCTGTATGAGTCATTGCTGCAAACAACAAACAGCAGAATTGAAATATTGCTGAAGAAAAGACTCCGAAAGTAACAGCTTCTGAATATCTTATATAAAACACCTCCTCAAGTATCTGGCTTGGAGAAGATAAGCAGGAAAAATTCTGATAATTATTTTTGATAATCATGTCCTTGAATAGAAGTAATAGAGACATGTGTTATAGAAATCACTTAAAACTGAGAAGTGCAGTAGGATGGCCCATGCCTGTCTTTTCAAGATTTAAGGGGGTGTCAGACAAGGCTTTCCCCCATGACTTATAATAATTATATTAAGAACTGTATGACTTCTTACAATGTGTTTAAGCACTAAAATTCTTACTACTTTATGCATCAATATTTTCAATTGTTTTTAACTTTGAACTTGCTGTTGAGAAAAAAATGTCTATTTAGAGAATTGTATTTAAAATAAAAATAACACAAATAGCAAAAAAATAGTATCAGGATAAGTTTTGAAAATGTGGTTCATTAACTTGAGACACTGGCTGTGAATTATTGTGTCTTTTTTATTGAATATCATCTTCATTTACATTGCTAATGGCAAAACCTTTCCCAATTCCCCCCTCCCGAAAGACCCCCAACAACTCATCTCACCCACTGCCTCCACATATATGTCCCTCCACCTGACCCACTCCCACCTACCCCCTCCTGGATTTTACAACAGGCCAATGTCAATGGCTGTAAAATTTCTTTCTCTCCTTTTTATTTTTTCTATAATGTAACTTGTTGTCTCAAAACATTCCTAGAAGTAAGTGATTTAATAAAAAAACTTTTTCATGTATTTGTGGTAGTATCTGGTATTTGAGATTTGCCTTCCTTTACCTAGTAGTTCTTTATAATAATGAGACTGGAGGCCCCAGGGAGTTTAAAGGTCTGGTGTGGTAGAAGGTAGAGAGTGGGGGTGGGGACATCCTGGTAGAGACAGAGGGTGGGGAGGAGGTATGGGACAGACTAAGGGTGGACCTGAAGAAGAATGAAATATGAAGTGTAAAAAAAGATTAAATAAAAAAACGGAATATAAAAAATGTAATTGATTTAAAAAGTCATATAGCTTGCAACTGGAGATAAGGCTCTGTGGTTAAGAACATTTGTTGGACCAGAGTTTGATTTCTATTACAACATTTAAAATAAATTTTTATATTACCTAACAGGCGAGACCTATAAAGGCATAGTAGAAGGGTTCAAGACCAGAAGTTGATCCTCAGTTCCAAAATATAAGAACGTTGTTCATTAGTCTTGATGTAGAGTAAGGACAGCTGTTATTTTCTTGTATCTCCATCTTTAATCTAGTGTGCTCTTTGATAATAGCAACCCAGAATTAGGTGATTAACCATTTCAAATGCCTTTGTTCTGAATCGCATAATTTGTTAATAAACATAAGTTTTAGACAGCAAAGCATGCAGATGGTAAGGTGTCACTTAGATGTTGGTATGGTTTCTGACTGAAATAAACACCTAAGTGTAATTGGGGTGTTTTCCTGAAAGATCTCAGGAAAGTCTATATAGTTCATTGATTCACATGTTTAATTCCATACACATGCTAATACTTAGAATACTAAGCCTTTTAAAGTGAAGTATATAAAATCAATTATTCAATAAAGAAATGAGTAAATCACTATGTTTGTAGTCATTTTTCAATGATGAGAAGGAAAACTGATGGTATTTAGTCTGTTATTTAGTATTGGCATATATACTGCGATGACACAAATCAAGCACTTGAGATAAAGTTTCTGAATCCTTAATAGTTACAGGTAGGATGGGCTGGTTTAAAATGTATTTTATATTATTCGTTTAATGATACTTAATCAAGAATGTATTCTAAATTCTATAGTTAAACTATAGAAAGTACCTGACTATGGATCGTAACTAGAACCATAATTGTAGGTGAGATTGGCTCGTGAAAAGGTATAGAGGAAAGGAGAAATACAAAATTAAGCACAGTAGGCACATGTTTACTACTTTTAAATAATGAGCAGAAAAAAGTATTTTGAAGAGACTGGACAGAATAGATCATGATAGGTATAAGGGAAATAAAAAAATGTAATGAGAAAGATATCAAGAGAAGCATTTCAAAATGCACAGAGGACTCAGATTGTTGTGAGGTAAAATTTTAGGATTATATGTCACTATGCATGGGTACGAACAGTCAAAATGGTGAGAAAAAGCACATTGTAAAAGTGAAACAGTTGTAACAGTCATATATTAGGAAAGATGTCATTTCATCTAATACAAATCATAGGTAGAGAATAGACCTGGAAGAAGTGTCTAATGATATGGCATTTTTAATATCTGATTTTTAAAATGAGAGTGGGGAGACTGCACTGATGAGATGTGGAGGTGGTGGATGAGGAAGGATGAAAGGAGATAAATCACTACAGACACAGTTTGAAGTGAGTTCTAAGAGGTGGCTATGCTTGTCATGTTTAAATAACAGAGCAGCCAGAGTGGTTGATGTAGACCAAGAGCATTATGTCATTTGATAACCATCAATTACTAAGAATGAAACAATTCTTTGATGATATTTCAACAGAAGAATAATATTATCTTCCTTATGTTGTTAAAGTACCATTATGTGGGCCTTATAAAACAAAAGTATATCACAAAGATAATGGTGAAATCAGGAAGATCATATCTTGAAGCAGTTGAAGAAGCTAAGACAAGAGTTATAGTCATTTATTCCATCATGATAACAGTAGCAATAATGAGAAGTTGTTGGTGGCAATAAAGATTTGATCATAATAACATGATACTCATCTGTAAAATGATCCTAACCAAGCTCATCATTTTATACAATGAAGATATAGCAATAATATCATTTGTAAAATAAAATTAAATGAAGCAAGTTGAATTGTGACTATAAAGTAAGAATTGTCTGGATATGCTGATAAATAATATGATATATATGTGTTGCACTCAATTGGTAAAATTAATTTGCTGCATGTTAAAACTGAGCAATCTGTACTGAGAATGGTCAGCCAACAGTTCGAATGAAGTTAATCTGAGACAGCTACAGCCAATTTGCAATTGAGAATCCATATCAAGTTAAGATAAGTATACTGTCATTTAGTGACTAGAAATAGCCAGACTAGAAATAGAAATGTGAAGGCCATCAACATACAGCTGCCATTTACAGATGTAGAATTGGATAGGTTTACTTCACTAATTAGTGTTTTCTTATGGAAAATAGAAGAAAAATGTACAGCCTATCTCTCTGCCTCTACTTGTCTGGAGAAAAATACCAAAGAATTATACATTTGGAGATCATTACAGAAGAGGACACTAGGGTTATAACCCCAATCCCCAGCACCATAACCATTGAGCTTAAAGACAGAAGCTTACAATGAAATCCCAACTCTAGAAAGGGGGAATCGGGACATTCAAAGTTTCATGGTCATCTTCGGACACACAGCACTTTGAGGACAACCTTATTTCAAGGGACGCTGTTACTAAAAATTATCAAATAATAGAGAGCAGAATGAAAAGATGTGAACCAAAAAGGAGGCAGTATCCAGAGCTTATTTTGAGTTAACATTTTGGAGAGGCATAGGGTGTTTAACATGTCCAAGTATTGCTAATAGCTTGAGTAATGAGGGGTTTGTTAAGAAACACTAAACTTGGAGAGTTGAGTCCTAGGAGTTGGTGGGAAAAGAGTAAATTGGATTAGAAACATCTATACTTTCTTCATGACATTATAAACTATTGTGTTTTTATTTTCTCTAGTATCCCTCAATCATATGTAAATATATAGGGACAAATATTAGGGTTTATTCTGAATTAGTGTTTTGTTGTTTATTTGTCTGTTTTTTTGATAAGAATCCAAGAGTGTTGAAAAGATTGATGAGATACTAATGTATAAATTATTGTAGCATAATTAGCAACATGGTTCACTTTTGGAAAGGAGGGCAGTGAGGCCAAGAGGATTAATAAATTCACCTCAAGTAGAAAACAAAATGAATAAACTTAATGATATTGGCAAGTTAAACTAGTTTGTAGAGGGACAATAGTGCTGCCAGGGAGGTTAATAAATTTGCATAAAGTACAGACATTAAGGAATGTTTGTTGTCAATAGAATGAATGAGCACTGCTATTAAAATGAGATTGCTGGAAGAATGAATAATTGTGGCTAGCAAGTTCAAGATAAGGAAATAAACAGCTTCAAGTGGAGATTGTGCTCAGAGAATATTCAGGGATATGTTTACCTGAAGCAAAGTCTAGGTAAGGGTGACTGGGAGTAATGAGTGGAAAATAAGGTATACATTAGGGATTTGGAAAGTAAAATCCAAAGGAATATTAAAGTAATTCATTATTATAGAACACATTAAATAGTTAAAATACAATATAAACTTATACATGAAGCAGTAACATCTATAGGACATTCTAAGGAATCGTTAGGGAAAACAGAAATCTCATTGCTTCTTATCCAAACTGTAGAAAAATTTCTCTGTGTTCTTTTCTATATGTCTGCTAGAAATAATATGATTTTTGGTTGTATCAATATTTGAAATGAGACCAACTTTTTCCAGTCCCAAATATTTTAGCCTGTCTTGTAGAGTCAATATTATATTTCATATTTTCCTTTTGCTTTGGTCATTCCTTCATTTTTGTGTAACTTTCACCTCTGTCTTTCCTTTTCCTGAGATATAACATAAAAGAGGTAAAAACTTTGTGACAGTTTATATTTGAAAACAATCTTTGTCCTGTATTAGTAGATGATCAATGAACTATTCTGGGCATAATGCATACATAATACAATACACAACACATAGCAGAGTTATCCAATGAAAATCATTTGACCTTTTATGCTTAAATTGTTCCATAATCCTTCAGTTCTTTGTAAAGATGCCCAGTAGCGCATTGTAACTCTGATTTGTATCCCTCTGACTTGTAATTTTAGGAGGTTTAGAATTCTATCTCTACTGAGCATATGCTGGCTGACATTGAATGATGATGTGTCCTTTTGCTCATTGAACAGTAAATACATTAAGCCAGCAATCACATGCATCAATTATAGAAAATATTTCCCCCTTTTCCTTTTCTTAATATGTATTATTAAGAGTTCCATACATGACTACAGCATTTGTAATTTTCCCATGCCACTCTCCTCTTCCATCTTCTTTAGTTTTTCTGCACTCCCTCTCAAAGTCATGACCTGTTCTTTAATTTTTATATCCATATATGATGTACATCAATATTTAACTACAGTCTGCTAAATTCATTCAGTGTTTCTCATGTGTATTGGTTTAGGGATTGGATAGCTAATCAGAGGTCTCATCCCTGGAGAGGATCATTTCTCCCTCTATCAGCAGCCAATGGAGAAGTATACTGATTTAGGAAAATGTGAGTAGTTCTCTAGAATCCATGACCTAAACAACCATTTCATGATCGTGGTAATACTGTACATAAGCACATTCCTATCAAATGGGCTTTAAGTTCAATTATACAGCTTCAACATATACATGCCACTATTAAACCTTGCGTATGTTTTGCTGTACCAATTTAAAAGGGGAGCTTTATTTGTAAACAGAGAGTTCTCCATATATAAATCAAAATGGCAGAAAATGTCTTTCAAAGTTTTCAACATCTTTAGCAATTAGAGAAATACAAATAAAACTCTCAATTTCATCTTATTTCAATAAGAATCTCTAAGATCAGCAAAAATGACAGCAAATGCTGGCAAAGATGTGGACAATGGGGTGCATTTGTTCTCTGTGGGATTGACTCATGCTGAAGCCACTCTGTAAATCAGGGAGAAATCTCAAAACTGCACGTGTCAAAAGGACTCGACATCCACTACACAGACATTTGTTTAGCCATGTTCATTTCTGCTTTATATGTAATGGTGACTAAACAGAAGCAACCATCCTGCAATTGATAAATGGATGATGAGAATGTAATACATATATAATATGACATATTATTCAGTTAAAAGGACATGAAATTTGCAGGTAAATGAATAGAATTAGAAAATATTATACTGAGTGAAATGACCCAAACCCTGATAGATGAATAACATATTTTCTCTCTTATCTGTGGTTCTTAGCTCAGAATCTTTACATGGGAGGACAGAGCTTGAGTGCCACAGAAACCAGGAAAGTAAAGAGACCATGAAGGAGAAGAGTCATATAGAGAATACTGGGAGCATAGAGGTGAAATATCTTTTAGTAAAAGGAGAAATGGGGGAATAATATCTGGGAAAGAGGGTGCAGCACAATACAAAGAGAAAAGGAAGGAATGAGAGATAAATAACCCTAAGGGTTATTAGAAGAATGTTAGGTTTATTTAAAAGGCATATTGTAACTGTGAATGTGTTTGTGTGTGCTTTAACATATAAATATAGCCTTCTTGTTTCCATTTATTTTCTTTACCTTCCTGGTTACATGTATATGTATGTGCATGTGTATGTGTATATATATTAGTATGCGTAGATGTATATGTATGTGTATGATTATGTATAAATGTATAATTGACTACATATGTATGATTACCTATATATCATTACTTATATACCTATATATGATATATGTGTGCATATATTTATCATACATATTATATATATGTGTGGTATGTGTCCAAACCACTTGGGACTTTATCCTAGGGAAGACTCTTTCTCCAACTCTAGCATTGTTTACCTGCCAGTAGTTTTTTGTTCAGTGGTGGGGTGAGATACCTGCTTTTCTAAGTCAGCATGTCTGTCAGTAGTGTACTTCTTAAGCTCTTGTTTAAGAAGTTATTCTTTTATTTTTAGGAGAAACAATCTGGATCTTACAGTATTTCTGTCCCCTCTTCTGCTATGATCTATGAGCTTTTTGTTCAGGAGATATGTTGTAGATATATCAATTGGTTCTGGAGACAACATTATTGGTCACTTGTTCTCTGAATTATGGCCAGTTGTGGTTTTGTCTAATGGTCTCTATCTGTTGAAAGAGACATTTCTTTGATGAGAAGCAAAAATTATACTTACCTCTGGGCATTAGGTTAAATATTTAAAAGGAAGTTAGGTATTAAGATGATTACTTAAAGTGGTGGTAGTAGATTATTATTTTTAATGTTTTAAAATGTATTTTATAATATATGCATTTGTATGTGTGTGTGCATGTGCACATATGTGTGTTTTGCTTGCATATGTGTTTGTGTACCACATGTGTGCCTGAAGCCCAAGAAGTGTAGATGAGGCCATATAATATCATGGAAGTAGAATTATACGTGGTTATTGCTTCTCGGCATTTTGGCTAAGATCAAGTGTAGAATTATACATGGTTGTGAGTTGCAATATGGTGCTTGGAATGGAATATGGAACCAGTGAGCAACCAGTGCTCTTAAACACTGAGCCATCTCTCTAGCCCTATCTTTAATTTTTAAAGTGGATTTCACTTATTTTTATTCATGGGTATGTATTCATATGAATGCTGTGCAAAAGTCCACAGGGGCCAGAAGAGACCAGCAGATAGATCCCTTGGAATTGAAGTTACAAGTTGTTGAAGGACAAGTGATTGGGTCTTGTGAACCAAATTCAGGGACTCTGCAAGAGCAGCAACAACTCTTAATCATTGAGCTGTCATTTCAGCTCAAGTTTAAACATTACTTAATTTTCAAGATATTTCTCTTGGGATGGTGATGTAGTTTAGTTGATAAAGTTTTTGAGCAGCTTTTGTATAGTTTTGGGTTACACATTCAGCATTACATAAAATTAGGCAGGATGAGGACTACCTTTGACTCTAGCACTCAGGAGTATCAGAAATTCAGTGATCATTAAATGTATGGCAATCACGGGCTATATAAGACCCTTTATCTCTTTTCATAACAACAAAGTATAGGGTCAGCGAAATTCCTAAACTGATAGTCATTGGCTGCCATGTTTGACAGCCTGACTTCACTTCTTAGAATGGAAAGAAGGAACTTACCCTGCATATTTTCTTCTCACCTTTATGTGTATGTTGTAGCACACACTGACATACATATGTGCATTAAATAAATATAAAAAAATTTGTCCTTTCAGTCTCAGAGTTTCTCCTTTGTTGAAATTCCTAACTAATAGGGACTAGGAGAAAGAAAGAACTGCACAGGCTGAAGAAAATGAATAAACTAACTTGTGTCATATCTGAACTTGTGGTATCCTCTGCTCTCTTGTCATCAGGTATGTCATGTGTACAGTGCATCATCTCCTTTGTTGTCTTAGCTGAAAAAAGGGACAAGAAAGATATAAATTTTTCTTGTATTGAATAGTGATGAGAGTTAATACTACTGTTTATGTGATGGAAACTTGTCGAATATATCTTAAATATTCACACTACAAAAAGGCAACAGTGTTAAGAAAGGACTGGTTAAGTAGCTTGATTATGATAGTAATTTTACAAGGTATTCATATATCAAAATATTATATATACAATACTTATATTTTTGTCAAGTATACGTTAATGAAAGTCAAATCATTTGAAATATAAATAAAAATATATCGAATAAAAAAGAAAATAGTAACATATTAAAAAGTCTCTTTTGTTTATTTTTCTGCTTTAAACAGTACTTTGTCTTTTATTTTGAATGATACAACTTTCTTCTCTCTAATATGATAGAGGGCGGTTAACTTCAAGCTTCTTATGCTTACACATTGTTGTCTCTATTTTGTTTGTTTGTTTATTCATTTTGGCCATTGTTTTACATCAGAAATTCTAATGCTTTGGCCATCGTGACAAAATATCTAACTAGAGGCACCATCAGGACAAAAGATCCATACTCTTCTGTAGCCAAAATTGTCACACTGCAAATTAAGATTACTTAGCTCTTTCTGGCTCTCCAGTATCAGCAACAAGATAACTTACAATATAACCTTCAAAACGCTTTTTAGTTTCAGATTTAAATGTAAGTTCATAACTTTTCCCCACTATTAAATATGATTACAGAGCTGCAAATGAAAAATTTTGATGAAAATTTCCATTTTGTTTTAGATGCTAAATGTTTCCTATGGGTACCTATGATTGAACTCTGGGTATCTAACTTTGAGGCAGTGTTTTGAAAGCATTTTTATGTTGGGAGGTGGGTATTATCTTAAGGCTACATAACTGTGTATTTGGGGGGGGGGGATTGAATGAAAATGGCCTGCATAGTCTCATAGAAATTGGCACTATTTGAAAAGAATAAAAGTTGCAACCTTGTTGGAAGAAGTATTTTAGTGAGGGGTGGACTTTGAGGTTCTCTTTCTCCTTCAGATCAGGATATAGAACTCTCAACTTCTCTAATACCACATCTGCCTGTAATCTGCCATTCCTACCACCATGCTGATAATGGAGTAGACCTCCTAAACTGCAAGCCAGCCCCAATTAAAGGCTTTCCTTTATTAGGGTTGCCAGATCACGGTATCTCTTTAAGGTAACACAACCCTGACCAAGGCAATCACTGAGCTGTTGGCAGCTCCCATGGTGTGTAGATATTACTAGGCCTTGCCTTGTCCGCCTTCCTGGCCCATAGAGATGCAAATAGATTCCCATACCTAGATTCATAGTCCCAAGCTTTTTCTGCCATAGAGTTTACTGCACTATAAATGTAATCTCTCATCTACTTTCATTTAATTCTAATATATAATTTTTCCTTCTTGGCACTGTCCTCCATTGTATGGGCTCTTTCCTTAATTCCCCTAAAAAGCACAGGGAAGTTTGTATAATTGCATATCCCTTAGCTTCTACTCTGGAACTTCTGTCTATAAATACTAAGAGGAGCCAATAACTGATAAGATATACAAACATACTTTAGGAAGATAGAAAATAAGCAAATGAGTTTTGCCTGAAGACATGAAACCATTATCTAAAGTTTACCAGAGATGCTAATGAGAAACAATTATCTGCACACATGAAATATGGAAAGTCTACAGAGATTGAAATGACAAGCATCTCAGAAGGTAATGTGATAGGAAATACATGGCAGAAACTAAGGAAGAATATGTGAAAAATATGAAAGAAATTGGACTAATAGGACTACTTTTCACTTCAGTGACCAGGTGTCTTCCTTTTTATCATTTATTTCCATGTGGAAAATTGTAATACTCATTTGGGCATGGTGTTACATGCCTTTAATCCCAGAATTCATGAGTTAGAGGCAGGAAGAGTTGGAGGGTAGCCTAATCTACAGAGTGTCTTCCAGAACATTTGGATCTAAACAGAGTAACCCTACCTTGAAAACCAAAACAAACCAACCAAACAAACAAAAAACCAAAAAGAAAGAATGTAAAATAAAAACAAGAACAAAAGAAAATCATAATTGAGGACTAAAATCCCAGGGATTAGCATGTATACATTATTAGGTGTCCCACACGATGAGCCTGTTCAATAAATGTCAACTGCTATGGCTGTCATCGGTATTTGTATTGTTATTATTATACTATTATCAAACGAGTGGACAGTTCAGTAGTGAATTATTTCCCCAGTCTACATGAAACCTTGAGTCTAATCACTTGGATACAGAGAGGCAGAGAATGAGGGAGAGGAAGAGGGGGTAAATATTATTATTTTAAAATCTGAAATGAAAATAAATAACCCACTATATTTATCCATTTGTTTATTTAAAATATAGAAGTATGAAGTGATGACTGAATCATTTGTCTTTAAGAACTTAGAGAAATAGAAAAGAATAATCATAGGAATATTTGTATATAGTATTTCCTTAATAGTTGGAATGAGTGAAATTTAAATAATCGAGTCTGCAACTCCTTACATTTCTCTAATTTTCTGAACCTATTTATAGTTTCATACTAACAATGGGTTCCATTTTAGTTAAAAGATGCCAGACATGATTCCAACGATTTGCTAGATATATATTATCGTTCAAAATGAGGAACACTTTCTCAGGAGCACTATGCGGATCACTCAATTTTTCTCATGGGCTACAGTACTTACAACTACCCCTGAGCCAATCAATCACTGACAGTTAAAGTAGGCCAATGGCATTGATTAAGATTTACACCTTCCTTAGGAATACTGTTCGAAAGGCCTGAGTCACATGGTGCATATGTGAAATACATTGAAATACATTGCTTCTTTACAGAAAGAGAGCAAAGGGGATTTTCAGTAGGAAAACCTGCAGCAGAGAAAATTTCTCTGCTAATTGTAGCAGAGAAAAGGATTCTCTGGAGTTTTCCATCAATCTTTAAATATTCAATAGACCCCTCTTAGACTAAAGATGAGAATGACGACCTATAAATTTCTTGAAAAAAATGGGAAAGAAAAGGTAACTTTTCTAGTGGAGTTTACTCTATGGACTATTCTTTCCTGTCAAAGATTAAATTTATTGCTATGACAGTCAAATTTCTATTAAAAGAATGGTTGGTTATCACAGTGTGGTATCAAAAACAAGATGAACCTATATAATTAAAAAAATACCTTTATATAATACATAGAAATAAAAAACTGTATGAAAGAAATATAACTATAATTGAGGAACTCCTTTAGCTGCCATATTTGACATGTTAAACTTCCAATCACTTTGACAAAAACATGAAATAAAACTACTTAAAGGAGGAGAACATCAAAGAAAATGATAACTGCTGATCTAGAATTATATACTATGGAAGGCTACCATTCAGAATTAAAAGTGTGTTGCTTTTCTCCTTGCTATAAAAATACACCCAAGAAGGAACTTGAGGAAAGAAAAAAAGAAATATAACTATATATTTTCATTCATGAGTAAAAATTGCAGTTACTTGACTCTCATCTATGACCAAAGAGTATGAGAAAAATGAAGTTCACCTCTACCTGACTTTCTTTTTCGTGAGCACCTAGGAAATGAATTACCATTCTGCAACTAGCCTTATAAATTGCAATGAACTAATTATAATACTTTTTTTTACAGTTCAGCCTACTTAAAAATCAAACTGTGCAAGTTGAGATAAACCTACTGGCAATTAAGAAACAGGAAGATATATTATCTTCAAATGCTCATGAGATTTCTTGGAGTTTGGAAAGCCACATCTGTTTCTGTTTGGTGTTTTTCCATTGATAATAGAAGCTCTTTGAGGCCCTGTTGACTTGCTGATATGCAAATGATCTCTACCCAAGCGTACTTCCTTTCTGAAATGGAAAGTTTACAAGCAAATACACAGCAAGAAGTCATGGTACATTCACCTCAGAGTTTGAAAATTGTATGCCAGGTCTCATAAGTAATATTTCAATTTGGGAGAGAGACAGTTGAAGCTTATGCTATTTTTCAGTGTATTTTGCATTAAGGAAGAAAATTACATTTTTAAAACTCTGGGTAAATTGCATTGGAAGAATAAATATGCTGTCTCTAAATCAGCTCAGAATATTCTTTATTTGACTTCTCTATTTCATTCCAGATTTCCAAATACAAAAAATTTAATTTGGCATTAAGAGAACAAAATCAGAAAACCACAACCTGCAAATATGTTTGACACAGATAGTTCATTGACTTTAGCGATTTGCAAAGAATAGATTTTTCCAAGTTTCATTAAAGTACATGTACATTCAGTTCTGTGATCATCAATCATAGTTGAATCAACCATTTTAGATGAATTTGGAGTTATAAGATAGAAATGATAGATAATTGAGCTATTAGCAGAACAAAAGCTATTTTTACAAGCTAAAGAAGTGAGTCAATATGTATATTCATTCATATAGACATGACATTCACTGACATTATGTCAGCCTGAGGAAATAGATGTTTCAAATTTAGCTCACAAACACTGTAATATTATTTTGTAAGTATTAAATTCCTTTACTTCTTTGGATTTATCAAAGTACCTACAAAAATTCAGTTCTGTCTTGACCATTGAGATTTATCATGAGATTTTTATGAATTTGGTTCATTAACTATATGTCAAGAATACTGTCTCTCATAGAAGAAACTAACCACACTTGCATGGAATCAATTACATTTCTCATAATATTCAGTGTACAAAACATTTAATATTCAGTAACAAAAATGTTTACAATATTCCTAGTGTGTGTCTAGTACAGTGTCAAGTGTGATGTTAACACAGGTAGGAATTAGGACACATGGTTGCTCAACATAAATACAGGGTCTTTGAGAATTTAGTGTCTGGAATGAAACTGAAGAACAGCCTATACTACAGAGTAACTGTATCTACTCTTTTGTTGCTAATCCATAATGTTGAAATTCCCTCTCCAATATGTTGTTATGAAGATGTATAGGTTTAAGGAAGTGATTGAATCACAAGGCTTATTACTTCTTTATGAACTGGATCAGTGCTTCCACAAAAGAAACCTTTGGGACCTCTTTCAACTCTTTGACCATGTAAGATGAGAAACAGGGTGTTATTAATAACTTTGAGTGAAATTTCACATGGATATATTTCTGGCAATATATACTTATTTGGACTTCCCAGATTCAAGATTTGTAGCTAATAAAGCTCTTTCTTTTGTTTTAATATTAGGTGATGTAAAGATTTTGTTAAAGTAACTCAGGTTGGAATAATGTGCTGGTTTCGGCTTGTCACATTAAGATACATCAGCTGAAGGCAATAACTACATCTCTACAAAAAGGAGTACCTGAAGATGCAAGCCAAAATTGTTATGGACATATTTGGGAAAAAATGCACAGTTGATCTGAGTAAGAGAGACTGTAACTATAGTTACATTCCAGAATGCAGAAAAGATACTTATAAACAGGTTTCTTACTATTTTGAGAGCATTGCTTTTGGATTATTGAATTTCTGTTGAAGAGGCTTAAGCTATTCAAATCTGTCAGGTGGTAGGAAACTGCTGCTTATATCCTTGCTTATTTGTTTCTATTTCTAGTTATCACTATCTCCAAGCAATCATTCCAGTGGTTTAAGATTTAAGGCTTCCTGTAAAATGTGCTTTGTTGTATAATTGTGTTTTTTTTTTCTTACAGAAATGGTATTTTCACACAGTTCTTATTCTATTTATTTTCCCTCTCTATTTGACATGTTTATTATGTTCTATATAATCTGTCATGCATATATGTATCTATTCTGTCACTTATAAATAATATAAAATGCTTACATTGCATATCAACTACCATTTACCTATAAAATACCCCCATGATGAGTATTCTGATCACCTTGATTCCACTGTAAATTCACATTCTAGTTAATACTTTTGTCTCTGTCCCTTTTTTGTACAACCTGCCAGAGCACATATTCTTGGCCATATTATTGTGTATATTAGCTAACTACATGTCCTGTTACTTTACATAATCATTACTTCAAACAATAGTATAGGATGGATAATGGAACCTAGAGATTAATAAACCTTTTCTGTAAGAGGCCAAAAAGTACTTGGTCTTTGCAGTTATAAAGAAGGATTAGGTATCCGCTTCCTCTGATTCTTTTTCTCTTGATCTTGTAATATACTAGAAATGAAAAAATAAACAATTCTATACTTAATCTGATGGTTTATCCTTCACGTACTGTGGAGATCATTCCAATGCAGTCTTTTACTCCATCAACATGTGACAAATCATTCCATTCTTAGTTTGCTTCCTTCTGTTAGTTGGTCTTTGCAATGAAAATAAAGTGAACAGTCACTGATTTAACTTCCATTTCCCTGGTTACAAGTCAGCTATATTTGGTTATTAATTACTCATTAACATTTTGAGTTTCATATCAGTGAGTTTCCTATTGAAACATTATATTCAGTTTTCCATTGTGATTTTTTATTGATTGATTGATTGATTGATTGGTTTTTTTGGATTTGGGTTTTTCGAGACAGGGTTTCTCTGTATAGCACTGGCTGTCCTGGAACTCACTCTGTAGGCCAGACTGGCCTTGAACTCAGAAATCTGCCTGCCTCTGCCTCCCAGAGTGTTGGCCACCACTGCCTGGCCCATTGTGATTTTTTAAACGTTTCTTTTGTTCATTTTTAATATGTTCATGTTTTCAGTCACTGTTTCATTATTAATTTTACTCACTTGATCATAAGGAAGAAAATTGGTATATTTTAAACATTTTAGAAACCAGTCTCATCTGGATGGAGATGGAATGACTAATGCCAATGTGCAGAGACTTTCTGAGAAGCGAGATATTTCTTCTAAGGTTGAATGGCCATTTAAGTCTTAGTTGTATTGTTGCATTGTAATATTTTAATTATTAAACAGATGCATAGATTAGACTATGGTATTTTCTTTCAGATCTAATTCATTTGACCTGTGTATGTAGACTAGGAGTGCCATTGTAAATCCTGAGAGCTGAGTGGTCAAACAGACATCAGCAATCATCTAATCTGGATATCTCATTTTCCCTGGTAACAAACAGAGGATGGAGCAGGTTAGGCACTTAGTCAGTTTTCCATAGTTAACTGGTGGCAGAGGCTGTAGCAAAATTTCCTGCTTCACAGTACATTGGGTTTTCCATTACCTCAGTATAATTTCTAAATTGCATGGTTCAGCAGTAATATTTAAGTTAGTTCCAGAGGGCAGAGGATGTCACTGAAGCAGAAAAAGTATGCAAAATTATGAATATATAGGTTTTCTTAAGGGGGATTGGTTTGAGAGAAATGTTATTAGTACTTTTGTTGTGATCCATGATTGATTTGATTGTTATTTACAGAAATAATTATAAAAAAATCTACACCTTTACCTATCCTTATTGTGTAAGTCATACCCATTCCTTATCTGTCCCAGAAAATTGTATTGTCATTTTCTTTCCCCTTAAATTCAATTCTACACATCTTATGGATTTTAACAATTTTGAACAATTAAGACTGTAATAAAACCATTGTAGAAAGCTTCACATCATGCCCCGAGAAGAGCCTCTGAACTGGTATCCGGCAATCATTTCCTGATAAGTGGACAGTAGATGCCCATTTCCCTCCTAGAGAATTTGGTAGGGAATTATTACAAGATCCACGTTACATTACCCACTGTAATGGAAAAGCTTGAGAAAGTGTGATGCTGTTTAAAGTCTTTGTCACCATAATGTATTTCCATGAGGCTTCATTTTTACTTACCTGGACAATGGTGGTCCATAAAATGAGATCTTGCTATTCTTCTCTCAAGGCGAAGTAAACAAAAGGAAAAGATGCTCACGGTGTTATGATGATGCTATAATTTGAATGTGATTTGTTCTCCTCTGACTCATGTATTTGAATCTTGTTCCCCATCTGATGGCATGGTTTGGAATGGTTATAGAGGTTTTGGAATGTTATATCAACAATGGCAGACTTTAATATTCAATAGACTGCACACATTTGATATTCTTTCTCTAATCTCTGTGGGTAAATATTAGGTGACTAGACTTCCTATGTCTTCTACCATGCCTAACTCCCTATGATAGAATGATACATTCAAACTGTAAAGGAAAATAATCCCTTCTTTCTTTAAGCATCTTCTTGTAAGGTATTAGATCACAGCAATGAAAAAAATTAACTAATACACTTGGTTCTAAAAATTTCTATAAACAAAGACATTTTGTGATTATGGAGAGTGAAGACAGAGCCACATTTAGTACATTTTTAGATTATAGGATCATTTAACTTGGAGTGGGGGTTAGAAATACACACATGTTGCAAACTTTCAGAAAAGATATTGCAGGGTATTTTTCCCCTCAATAGAAATATCCCCAGCTTGTTTGTTTCTTGTTCTAAATTATACAGTATGAGATTTTACTATTTTATCCAAGATTTTTTTTCCGAAGTAAAGTGTCAATACAAAGGCTAACTTTCAAAAGGGTTGCTCAGCTGTAATTTTCTCACCTGATTTCCTCAGCAAGATGCCCAGCATCTGTGAGCAAGAGTCTGTGTTCTATCCATTTGCAGTGCTTCAAATGTCCTTACAGAAATCTCTAAATGCTGGCCAAGTTCAATGTGATTGGGAACAGTTCCTTATACTATGATTCCTTGCTGCACAGTCATTTCTACTTTTGCTATGCTGAAGATATTCCTTTTGCCTTTTCTTTCTCCATACAGAATGCCGTGCTGCTATTCAATAGCTTTCCTCCCAGCCCTTTCCCTAGCAGGACACCTTCTTCAATTATATTCTTTCTCTTTGCAATGTAGCCAAAGGACATAATTTAAGCACCCCACTTATTTTTATTTTTTATTTATTTATTTATTTTTTGCAAGTCAAAACACATTCCTTGCTTGGGTGGAGGGAAACAATGAGAAAATGGAAGGTAAGAGAAAGCCTTTCTCAAGTTTGACTTCCTGGGGCAATGCATGGCCTATTTTAGAAGTAAGAGTTATAAAGAAACACAGAGAATAGTGCCTTCTGTAGATGATCAATATCAGCTCACTTCCATTCCTCACTTTCCAGATGCTTGAGAGAGTTAATGAGATGACAAGTGGCCTAAGCACACTGAAATCATTCTGCCCTTGCTATTGTGGAGCAAATGAAGCTTTCAGGATATCTCAGATTCCTTCCATGGTAGGACATGTTTGACCTTAAAATACCCCATTCTGCCCTCATAAAGGAAATGGGACATCAGTCTGCTGTGATTTTCTTACTCTTTTATATTTCAAGGCCCCTTGCTAAAGCCTATACAGACACAATAAAGATTAGAACTATCAAGTAAGTGCACATAGAAGTGCAAATCAACAAAATACAATATTATTGGTTGTTGGTTATGAGTTGAGACTCAATGTTAACAAAGTGAGTAATAAAATCGTAGTTGTATGGAATATAATTTATTGCTTACTGATTATGGTAATTCCCCCACATTTAACTAAGAGAAAACTGGGATGAAAAGATTACATATTTATTCAAGTATTCTACATGAAATGCCTAGGTATCTTGAATGAAACAAAAACAATTTCATTTGTGGTGACCTATCAATATGTGTAATAAACTGTTAAGTTATAAGAGTTCACAGTCATTCCTAGTAGGAATAACATCTTTTTTATAGTACAGTGTAATTTCTGTATAAATATAAATTGAATTTCTAAAAACAATTCTGTGTTTCTTTGTTGGACATTTACCTCAGCATGGAAGCTAACACATACTTAGCTCCTCAAATGGATAGTGCTTGCAAACTCATTCGTCAGTGTAACAGCAACATTTATTGAAAACTTAAAAATATCAGATATAATATAAAGTTAATATCATATGTATTAGGCTAGTTCCCATTATTAAGAACACTTTTTCATCTGTGGTTTTCTATTACATATATCTATTTATATGGATACATTTATATACATCCATTCTGGCTGTGTCTAAAGTAAAGAGGTACACAGTATTAGTAGTAATTGTAAGATTACTGGAAATGTTCTTCAAAACCATATTTACCTTATTTCCTCATGAAGATAACACAACTCCAAGGTCAGGATTTGCCAAGGGTGAAAACAGTTACCCAGAGGATATTTCATTTCTTTCCGTTTTATGAAATTCAACTGAAGACTCAAAATTGCATTTCCTTTTCGTACCTAGTAAGCTCTTGTTGAGTTCTAGGATCAATAAATTCAGTGTCCACACTGTCACTGACCAGGTTCAATAAGTCCAGTGTCTGAATTGTTGCTTACCACAGGATGGACTTATAAAGATATTATTTTGCAATATAGCATAAGTTGGTATCTGTACATGATATATGAAAATAAACTGCAAATATTTTTGCTTAGCTAGGCATGCTTACTCTATTTATGGTTGCAAAGAGCTAAGTAACTAGTGATGCCAGGCACTTGATATTATATTGCAACCCAGTGTATATCAATATTTGTTTTCTGAATAATTATATATACACAATAGTAATCATATCTTATGTTTGTGAAACAACAAATCGAAAGTGGATGTCAGATTTGCTGGGCAGAATTTTTTATCTTAAATATGTTTCCCATAAGCCTATTATTTTTTATCACTAGATCACAGGACATCCATCATCATAAATGTTTGTTTTCAAGCTCTTTGAAGGGCATACAGAAGTCCTGAATATAAAAATTCTAACCAGCATTTTCGTTGTAGTTAATAAAAAACAAAAGTTAAAGTCAAAGCTGGGAACCAACAGACAGATTTGCAGTCTGAGAGGGACTTTCACAGGAAAGGGGTTGCCCTGCTTTAAAATCATTTTCTCTGCCTCTTTTTGGGGGTAATATTTTTTTCTTTTTGCACATGGAATAGAAACCTGTTTCATGATGTTTTATGAGAAAGAAGCAAAATCAGATATGACTATATTAAATTAAACCAAAAAAAAAAAAGAAACAGACAATTTATTCTGAAAAAAAAAAACTGTTTAATTATCCACACCAATGATTTTCTCATCTAATTTGGTGATGTTGGAAAGTGCAGGTTCAAGAAAATTTTTCAAATGTCACTTTGGGCAATGGTTATGTGCCAAATGATCCCAGGGCATAAAAAAAGAAAATACCTCCACAGAGTAATTGATTACACTCAGGTTTTCCATCCCTCATCTCTCTCTCCCTTTAAATGTTATTGAGACTCTGAGATTTTATGCAGATTGGAAGATGGTGATGTATAATTCAACAAAACTCATATTATTCTTAAATAACAAATCTGCACCACTAATTTTCTACAGAGTTAATTCCAATATTTGTCACTGACAGAGAGAATAAATACTTCATAGTATTTTATTATTGATTTTTGGGAGAAACTGATAATAAAAATTAGGAAAGAACATTATAGTTCTTTTTGTTGAAATTTATGTATCTCCTATCAATGCAATAGTTGAGGATACTGGAAAGAAACCTTGCTGGCAGAAAGATGTGAAATATGGAAGTGATTTTATTTTTTATTCATCATGAAATATTATCAATATTTTAGGAAATGTGGAAGATATATAAAAAGTATAGTATGTTCATGAAAAACATGGCTGGCTAAAGTAGAATGAGTCTTCTGGCATTTTATAACATGACGTTCTGGGATGATGCTCCACTGGCTGGGAGAGGCTCATTCAGATCTCTGATTTGGCAAGTAGACTGGCAATTCTGTGGCACGAAGCTCCATTCAGAATCATTCACAGTGGCTTGAAAGAACACACTAGCTAAATGTCTAAACTAGGCTGGAATTCAACATGTTAATTCGATTTCAAAACAAAGTATACCAAAGTATGACACCTTCTTTTTAAGCTTTTAAATACTATAATGCTTTATTAATTAATTAATTAATTAATTTATTTATTTATTTATTTATTTATTCATATGTAGCTCAGATTAAGTGGTGTTTGGTTGTTCGAGGGTCTAATATTTACAGACACAATCATTCCTTTTGATATTTCAAGGTAGGTACTTGAATAACAATGAATACATTTCTTAGATTTGTTTTCAATGTTTCATATTCCATAAGTGTCATTTGTATTCTAATTTTATAACCTGATGTGCTCAGAAGAGTGAACCCATGGGAACACTATGCAACACGGGTTGGGAGAGACATTTATGGCCTATTTAAAGTGCTTGTGCAGAAACAAGGAAGACAGCTTACAAATATGAAACTGAATACATCCCCCTGGGTCCTTATTATTTGCATTGTTTGTAAGCACATTCTAATTGCTAGTAAGATACCACCAGTATTCTTAGCTTGTTCTTAAGGTTTTACTGCCTTCACTTAAAGATGGAACACATTTGAGACAATTACTCAAAAAAATGCATTGAGCTGTTACTATAGAAGAGATACAAAGGATGTATATTATTTAATATTTAAGGAGTAGGGAATTTTTGAATTTGATACTAATGTAAGTAGGAGAGTATGCATAACGTAGTTAATCTACTTTTGCCAGCATCCAGCATAAACCTATATGTCTGGCACATGTGTAAATGTTCAGAAGGAACTTAATGTGTGAATGAATGATCTTTCAGAATTCCTGGATTTTAATAATTCTGTATTATTTACCAGTGATATTTCTACATGGAAATCACTAAAACTCTTCCTTCTCCATGGCGTGGGATATGAGCTAAGGACTCAGGAATTCAAATTCAGGCTATATCCAATGAAACATTGTCTGAAAACAAAGAAACAAAGAGACAAGGACAAAACAAAAAGAAACATGTAAAGCAATGTGTAATCTTGAATGCATCTTGGATGAGAAATGAGACATTAGAAAAGAAGTCAGTAATATTTGAATAAGAACTGAAGGCTATATAAATTATGACAGCTGATCTAATGCTTTCAAAATTATATTTTGATTAAGGAGATATTAACAGTTATACAATCTATTAAAATTTAGAAAAAATGATTTTCATATTTAACAATATTTGAATCTAGTATTATTCACAATGAACTTTTCTATAAGGAAAGATCTCTCCCCAAAACTGGAACTTACAATTTTGGCAAGATTGGCTGATCAGCAAAATCATTGAATCCACTTTTCTCCATATCACAGCTGAGGTCACAGATGCGAACCACCATTCAAATACTGTTTTCCCATGTGTGTGTGTGTGGGGGGGGGGGCGGTGTCTCCGATCCTTGTTCTTGGGCAACTAGCAATGTCTCCACTAAGCCATCTTACTAGCCCCAAATAAAGCTGAAATAAATCATTCGGTTCAAATTTATAATCATATTACTACTACAAACTCATTCCATACCCACATTATCATTCTTGAACTTACAAGCATTGCTTTTAATTTCTTGATTTCATAGTATTGTCCATGCATGTCAGAATAATTTTTGATAACGTTAACTTTACACCAAATCTACACAAAGACAATCTATAGTTCAGAACCACTTGACTATTTCAATAGTTAACAGCCTGTAGACCCTACAATCAGTCCCCCTTTTCATCATTAATACCACATCATCTGTAAAACCAAGTCACTAACAGCTCCCTTGTTCTTAACTTGATAAAAGTTTGTAGAAATACACCAAATGCTGCCCTTATTTGTGATTCTTCTAAGCGCTTTGTAAACCATTTATTTTATATCTTATCTTCTATCACACTAGGCTAATTGTTTTTTGCCACACTGAAATACTCTTAATCCTACTACACAGATATAGACATAATTACTTATAAGGTACATATGCTGCAACTGTGTAGAATGAAATCTTGATGACTAAAATTTTCAGAGAGTATAGTGCAAAATACATATATCCTTAATAACTAATTGCATTTTTAGTAATAAGAATTTATTTTTTCACTGGAATTTTTACTAGAACTTAGTAAAAACTTTAGAATTTTCAATTTAAGTGTGTCATAGTGTGTTAGGTAAGAAGCAAGCAGACATGTTTGTATCATTCTACAATGTCAAAATCCACTAAGTTATAATAAATTCACAATTTACATCAGTTTCATTTTCAGTAATTTTTCTGAGTAATCCTGTTATCTTTTATAGCTCTTTCAGGGGCAAAAAGATCCTTTTATATCAATATTTAACACTGAGTAGCACACCACACATTGTGTGCCTCATAGTATATGTATATACCAAGATTACAGAATGATAACAAAATGCTTAGAGTGGCCAGAGAACAGTTAAAGATAGAAGATACTAGGAAAGCAAAATCTTGACAACTGATGGAACTGTAAGGAGAATCTTTGTATTGATAAGATATGAAAATCTTAAAGGAGACCCCCTGAATACACAGGGTTGGGCTGCTGCTAAGTTAAAGGTTTGAGAACAGCTAGAGAGTGTATTCCAGCTTTTGGGCAGATATATGGAATCATGGGGCTACAGGAGGAAAGAGAAGGGGTTCAGATCTGCATAAACAAGTGGACAGCAGGTCCAAATATGTGAACAAGAAGATGTTTAGACTATAATCTGACTACATAGCATTAATAGCACTGGGAAAACTTCACTGAAGTCCTTGGGTCAGTAAAGATTTTTCTTGTAATTGATGCCTTGTTGCACACACCACTGATGTACAAATCAGGTTATCAGATGATGATAGATCAGTACCTCTGGGGCCATAATTAAACTGACATAGTAAGTTTATTTTGTACTTCTTTCAATTAAAATACTTCAATATTCATTGGCTAGCTTTTTTTTTTTGTACTGTATTTCTCACTGTTATTCTTCTTTCTTTTTTCCGTTATCTTCCTAATTTACCTTGCGGGAACTTTGATGTGATGGAGAATTTTCTAATTATAATATATTTAATAGAGTTAGGAAAAAAAGTAACAATGATTTTACTATATCCAGAATAAACAGTTCTGCAAGCATATTACTTTCCTTTAAACGTCATGTTCTGAGTTCAGCAAGATGAATTAGAAGGTAAAGGTGCTTACTGCCAAGCTCGACAACTTGATAAATAGAACTGACTCACTCATCTGATCTTTGACCTCCACCTACACTATATGGCATGCATGCACTCAAACACACATATGCACAAGTAGATGTAATGAAATTATTTTTTGATACTTTAGTATATAAATTCAATGAAAGGTTTTATGCTTAATTTTATGCTTTGCATATGTATTTTATTCATACTCACATATGAACTTTAATTTATTCTTACTCATGAATAGTTATGAATTTATATAAAATACAAAGAATACTATTATCTTATAATTATTTAAAGAATTCCCAGGACAGTCAAAGTAGAACACCATTTTCCCATTGAATTAAAATGTGACTATTGTACGAATTAGCTTTGATATGGTTGTGAATGTATTTATTTCATAAACATTTCCCTCTGGAATCATGCCATTAATGCTTTACTTAAATTATGTTTTTAATATTCTTTAGCATTTCATAGTACAAGTTTGTATAAAATCATATTCACAATGTGTGATAAATTTTACATATTTATTCCTCTACTGACATATTTAGGATTGTTTTGGAAAGCTAGAGAATTAAGATTATGTTTCTTCACAATGTTACATTAATTTACAAAACTAATATGTGCATACAATATTGGCATATCATATAAGTTACTGTTCTATCTCTGTAATAAGTCACCAGGACCAAAAATAAATGAAGAAAAGTTTTATTTTGGTTTAGGGTTCCAGATGACGAGTTTTCCATTATGATATAAAAGTATGATGGCCAGAGTGAGAAGCTGAAGAGTGCATCTTGACCACATTCAAGGATCAGAGAAAGTGAATTAGAAGTGGGCGAAGCCATGAACTCTCAAAACCTGAACCCAGTGATGTGTTTCCTCCATCAATGCCGGTTTTTCTAGGCCTTGTCATACAGTGACACCAAATAAGAAACATGTGTTCAAGAACATGGGCTTATGGAGGATATTGCTAATTCAAACCACCACAGAGATACTTTAGAAATATTGTGCATTTCTATTTAGGTTGTCTTCTTTCAAGTGATACCAACTTTTTATCCATCCAGGAACTGTCAACACTAAGTATCTGTTTAGTTTGTAATATGTTTTGAGAAATACATTTTAATGTTTCCCCTAAATACTGTGATTAAAAATTAGATTTTTACTTTCATCAGTTGTACTCAAACTTTTATCAAAATCATATGATGATCCAGTAACATAGGTCAGGAAGTAGAATACTTTCTGTGCAAGCCTGGAGACCTGGACTTATCCCCTGGAATCCATGTAAAGGTGGAAAGGGAGAATTAACTTCACGAAAATGTCTTTTGACTTCTATATGAATTTTGGTTCTTGTATCCCTCCATCTTGATACACACACACACACATACACACACACACAAACATACACACACATATATACATATATACATAGATACATATATACATATGAACATATGTACATACATAGATACATACACATCTATACACATATACACATATAAACACACATAACACCAATATGTGTTATGTGTAAGCATATTTCTCTGGTTACTTGTACTACTTTGTGTAGGCCTGAGGCCTTTTGGGTTTTCTCTATTCATTTGTCAAGTCTATTAATATAGTCCTTGTTCAGTTCATGTTTGGGCAGTTATATTGTTGAGACTTTATGGGCATAGCTTCTGATATTACTATGAGACACCCTCTTACAGAAAATTTTCTGATCTAAATCATAAGATGTTTTATTCTCTTTTTCTGCAGTGTTTCATGTGCCTTGATTACAGGAGTGTGATGTATATATCCATTAATATTGGCCTGCACAACTCTGCACTTTGATTAGTTGTGGTTTTCTGCAACAGTTTCTGTCTGGCAAAAAGCTGTTTGCTTGAGAAGTGAAGACCATACTTATCTGTGAGTACAAAGACAAATGATTAAATTATTCCTAAAGATTATGCTATTTTATAAAGTACTAGTTGTAGTTTCTTCTCCAATATCTAAGACTTCAATAGTTCTAAAGATTTGGTTAGGTTTCCAGTGCCAGGCAGTTTCCCTATTGCTGAAAGAGATTTTAAGTCCAATTAGAGAGTTATTGCTTACTGCCAAAGTATGTGCACCAGTACTGTGCCATGGTGATCATTAGTATAGTTCATAGGCATTGTAAGTATAAGTTCATAAAAATCCTGTATATAAATATTTGAAGTTGCTTAATCTATACTGTAAAAATTAAGTTATGCATAGGGACTATTGGTTACCCCCTACTTTGGAAACCTACATGGTGACTTCTGATATCACAAAAGCTGGTCCGTAGGGAGGAAGTATTCAAGTCACTTCTAGAACAATTTATGAGAATAAATGTATGTAAAAAACTGTATGTGATAAATTATTTCAATTGATTGTCACATACAAACCTCATATCAGACTTTTTCTAGTTGAAGTAGTGGTTGGAGTAAGTTCAGTTTAACAACATTAATTTTACAACATTAATTTTAATATGGACATTGTAAGCCATATTTGTTTATCTTTGATTAGCACTATTATTACACTTTTATGTAATTACTGCCAAATTAAAATATAGAATAAGTTTACTAATTCAATGTGATAGATCATACTTAGTTGGTCTCTTCCACTATTATTCCCTGGAAACTAGTGAATCCCTGTTTCATCAATACTGTGTTTTGTTTTTCCAAAAGAACTATACAGTATGCAACTTGTTCCTTCTAATATCTGTCTTCTCTTTTTTGTGAGACAAGATTTTGCTATGTAGCTCTTGTTACCAAATTCCTATGCTGACCAAGCTGGTCATGAACACATACAGATTTATATCCATCTATCTTCAGATTTCTGGGATAAAAGACATGAGCCACCCATGCTTGGCTGGTATCTTTTATTTAGCATAATGAAACTGAGATTCAACGTTACTGTTAAATGAAATCTCTACAATTGTATTCAATTCTGATAATGTCTTTATCCATCAAAATACTGGTGGGCATTCGATTTACTTCCTGATTTTCATAGTATAGACTAAGTATAGTACAAATATTTCTATATGGTATTTCTATGAACTTATATCTTTATTTTTAGATAAATATTTAAAAATGAGATTGTTTAATTACATGCTAAGTTAAACTTAACTTTATAAGACACCAAATTCTCAAACTGGTTGTGATAGTTTATAATTTCCAACAATGTGGATAAAAATCCCAGATTTCCTACAAGTTTGTCAGCGTTCTGTAATACACTTTTCTTTTAAATAGAATCTATTTGTACTAGCCACTTTGAATTATTCAATTCACAAAACATTTCATACTCTAGATTTACAACTCAAAGTATTTAGTATATTTAAATAAATATAAATGTCTACTTAGTTAATTTTAGGCTATTTTTATTAGTCCAAAATTAACTCTCATACCCCCCTAGTCTTTTTTGTTGATTTGAGATAAAGCTATGTACTTCTGATCTCTACACGTTTCTTACATTTTAATATGATCTTTTTGATTGGCTTTATTTAATCTGGAAACTTTAAAAAATTATTCATATTATAGCATAGATCTAATTATATCCCAATTATAATGCATTAAAGAAATTTTACATTGTGTTTATCTATATTGCACTGATGAAAATTTGGTTTGTTCATATTTTGGAAAGTTATTAACAATGCTTCAATGCACATTCATGTCAAAGTTTTGGGTAGAAATGTGTTTTGTAATTTGTAATTCTTCTCATTGAATGTATTTTGATCATATTCTTCTCCCTACTTTAGCTCCTCACATATCCTCCCAACTTTCTTACAAACCTAACCCTTTATGTGCTCTCTCTCTGTCTTTTCTCTCTCTCTCCAAAAAATCACATAATAATAATAAAAACAAAAATTAAAAGAACAATGGCAAAAAAGCCTAAAAATAAAAAATATATAGAAACAAAACAGAAAGAGCATAAAAACCATCGAGGCCTATTTGTGTTGGCCATCTAATCCTAGGCATAACCTGCTATGGATTGTGTTTGATATACTGCATGAAATTCCATTGAAGAAAACCAATTTCCCCTTTCCTGGCTAGAATCAATTGTGAATACCTTCTCGATTAGGGGTGGGACTTTTTGTCTACTTATTTGATTTGGAATTTTGTCTGTTCTGAACCGACACAGGTCTTATGACTGCTGTACTAGTCTAGTCTATAAGAGACAACTTATACTAAGAATATTTTAAATGTTATATGCAAACCTGCATCTGTAGATACTTTGTAATATATACATATATACATACATATATAGATAGAGATATAAATATAAATAGAGAGAGAGATGAAATATATTTTAATAGAGTCAACATAATTGGGGGAGACATTGAGACATTGACACAAATAGATATCTTTTATCACTAAATTAAACTTCCAGTACCAAGATTAGGTTCCATCTTGTTCAGTTGGTGACCCATAAAGTGCCCTGCCTGCTCCCACCACAACATAACAGGACATTGACACAGATGTTTTTTACCCTCCACAACCTGAAGGTAAGGCCCTATTTCTAAAGACAGCAATAACTTATTTCTCTGAAGTAGAACTAGTGACCAACTAGAAATTTCATCATCACTACAGATGAACATTCATGATGATAGAAGATACCTTTCATGCTACTGAAGGAGAAAGTAATCATTTATATCACCTAGCTACAAATTTTGTGACCTACAATAGTGACTTGCTTACAAGATAAAATGAAGTATGGCACAGTGTTATGGCACTAACCAGTTCTTTTTTTGTTTATAATTCAGTTGTACAAATTTTATGCCACTTACTTTATTCAAATTATATGTGTGTGTGTGTATGTGTGTGTTTGTGTGTGTATATATATATATTTAATTTTATTTAATCTTTTTTTTACACTCCAGATTTTATCCCCTTCCCAGTCTACCCATTGACTGTTTCTCCATCCCATACATCCTCCACACCCCCTATTCCAACATGGATATCCCCACCCCTACCTCACCTGACATCTAATCTCCCTGGAGCCTCTAGTCTCTTGATGGTTAAGTGCATCATCTCTGAGTGAACACAGACTCGGCAGCCCTGTGCTATATGTGTGTTGGGGGTCTCATATCAGCACCAGCTGCATGCTGCCTGTCTCGTGGTCCCTCACTTCCAGAAGATCCTGCTATACCACTCCAGGGCATATACCCAGAGGATTCCCCACCATGTAATAAGGATACATGCTCTACTATGTTCATAGCAGCCCTATTTATAATTGCCAGATGCTGGAAAGAACCCAGGTATCCCTCAACAGAAGAGTGGATGCAAAAAATGTGGTATATCTACACAATGGAGTACTATTCAGCCATTAGAAACAATGAATTCATGAAATTCTTAGGCAAATGGATGGAGCTAGAGAACATCATACTAAGTGAGGTAACCCAGACTCAAAAGGTGAATCATGGTATGCACTCACTAATAAGTGGATATTAGCCTAGAAAACTGGAATACCCAAAACATAATCTACACATCAAATGAGGTACAAGAAGAAAGGAAGAGTGTCCCCTTGTTCTGGAAAGACTCAGTGAAGCAGTATTTGGCAAAACCAGAACGGGGAAGTGGGAAGGGGTGGGTGGGAGGACAGGGGGAGAGAAGGGGGCTTACGGGACTTTCGGGGAGTGGGGGGCTAGAAAAGGGGAAATCATTTGAAATGTAAATAAAAATATATCGAATAAAAAAAAAAGAAAGATCTCAGGGGTCATGATTAAATGTGACTGCTGATCCTCCTACAGGGTTACCCTCCTCCTCAGCTTCTTCCAGCTTTTCCCTAACTGTATTGAAGGTCTAGTCCATGAAATGGAACTCATACCTGACACTTTTATGGTAACCATAATGTAAGACTCCATAGTTCATGAGCCTTATTGGAAAATTGACCATTATTTTACACAGCAATAAAATGACTCCTAAAGATAAATTTCTATACCAATAGATCAGAGCACTTCTGCATTCTTATCAAAGAAGCTTCATTTTTGCAACTGATGGCAAATAGCACAGAGATCCACAAGGCAATATTCAAAAAGTAAAGATATTGGAGTACTCAACCCTAAATGACATGTATTTAGTTAACCCCTTTGCTCAATGCTCAGGGATCAATGAAACAGGAGACAGATTGTAAGATATGGTAGGTGACCTCAAGGAAATAGTCATCTATACACAATAGAATTGATATACATAGAGAATGTTTTAATTTTTCTTAGGCTCAAATCTCTTTAAAATAGATTCACTTATAGAGTGCTTCAACACAATGCACAGTTTTCCTATATAATCCTTACTTTCACTTATGCACAACTTCCTAACCATAAATATCCTAGATGTATATGTTCTATTTGTAGATTCTATTGTATATGCTCTATTGTATATGTGCTATTGTATATATGCAAAGGGGAATGGAGACTGTAGGTAATTGAAGATTACAAATAGAAAAACGGAGACAAAGAAATAAAGGAAGAGCCTAAAAATCAACAAAATAACAAAACAAAAATTATATGAAAATGCCATAAAGAAACCTATTACTTTGTATGGAGATTTAGAAAGAAATAAAAAAAAACCAACAAAACTACAAAATGGGCTTTTATAGCTTGCATGCCACCTGGATCTGGATGTATCCCTGATGGGGGGGTCGGGGGGCGATAATGAAATCACAGTAAGGACAATGCTATTTTACAAAAATTGAACTGCATTTCATTCTTTTTTCCATTCCTTTCCATTAACAGCACTATCAAATAATTATCAGTTATTTTTAGTTGATATTTTATTCATATTCTATAATTTTTGTTTTCTAAAATCTTTGTTTGACTAAATTTTTATTTCAGTATTGGAAACTGGATTCCTACAAATGCTTTAAATTGTTGTTATACCTTTATCGCTAAGAACATTTATTTGAATATTTTAATATCTTGTTAGTGTTTTGCCACATATTATAGTCAGACCTTATTCTGTCTGATTTTTAAATGCTTCTTTGCTAGTTTATTCTTATTCTAAATATTGGTATACATCTGCTTGTGATCATATAGTTTTTCTGGATTGTTTCTTATAACAGTTTCAGCTAGATAACTTATTTCTTTCTGCAAATATATTGTTTAGTTGTAATCTCAAAATGGTTCAAACCAGTAGGAAAGTTGAGGTCTTGAATATTGTGGGAATGTAGTCCTCTTACTGAGCTGGCTTTTCACATATATGCTTCATTTGGGATCAGGAACGCATGACTCAGACAGAAATTCAAAAATCATGCTGACAAAACAAAACTGCTCTTATTTCATACCATATAAAAGTTATTTAGACGAAAATAGTGCAAGTCTATTGAATAATTCCACAGAATCACAAAATGGCTGCCCTCTTATTACTGTCTGAAAGTCTTTTGTCTATGCCTTCTACATATTTGCCCTGGTTATATCATTCTCTGAAACATGCACACTAGAGCCCTAAGCTTATTTAGCTAAACAGATGTACAGAAAGGGAAGCTTGGAAATTCAATTTTACTTCTCAGGAAACAGATACCCATGTAAAACTAAGAGTTTTATTGCCATAAGATTGGTATATTTTTTATTAAGAGGAAATACGTTATAAAACCTTAACTATGACCTATATTTTAACTTTAATTTTATTAACTGGAGCACTATCTCTTTCTTCATTTTAAGGCCATAGTGGACCATTTTCAAGGTCACCCATCAATATTTATTTTTTCAATACATTTTTCTGAGTAAACAGCTGAAGTATTTTTGTTGTTGTTCAAGTTCTACAAGATTTTCAGTTCATTTTATTGTTTCATGTGACTCAACTTCAAAAGAAGAGTTATGAGAATTTATGGTATATTATTGATATATTCTATGTAAGTGTGTATGTTGGTGTTTGAACCAAAATTGAACTTTGAAATGACTTCTTCATGATCTGCTTCTTCAAATCTGGAAAGATATTTTAAAGGCATGCTCATTTGAATTCATTTCATTTTGTTATTTTGTATGTATAGAATAGAAAGCCAGTTTCTTTCCAGAAGTATTTTCACATAGATATCTGGTAGTGAATAACAATGTTTCCATCTAGATCAGCATTCATGGATGATAGCTTTTTATGACCACTTTTATTAGGTACTACTCAAGGTGATGCTATGAATCTCATGATGAATAATAAGCTAGTGGTCTAGAAATAGGAAATGAAGCATAGGAAGTGCAGCTATCTCCCTCAAGGTAACAAATCAGCAGAAAATATTGAAACAGTTTCAGCATTCATCAGCAAGGGATAGAAGCCTTGCTTTCAATATTTACAGTATTTTCTAACACTATTACAAAACTTTTGTCCCAGAGGATTTTAGTAGCCTAATTGTGAAATTTTATTAGCATGTTAAATATTTCACTTTGATCAATTTTTTCACTTAAATTTAGATGTACTACATACTTTTTCCTTCTGTATAACTTTTCACAGTAGGGATAAACAACAATATCATGAATTTCTTTGTGGTTCATGGATTTGCTTAAGGCTGTTACTGGATCACACTTAATTCCCTGTGTTCTGCAATTGCTTTACCCATGTGGGTTTTGCTAGTGATAGTGATTGATGACATAGGGCAAATCTCATAAATTAATCTTTGTTGTATAGATTTGTAGTCATAAAATATTGAATGTAAGTGCTTTTAAAAGATATTCTGATATGGTAAGAAGGGTATAATCAGGACTCATAACAATAAAAACTACAATAAGAATACAAGAAATAATATAAAGTACAAGTTAACATATCTAAATAATTTAATAATATGTATAGCAAAGGACAAGCACTTTACCTTTCATCTCAAAACTTGGGAGGAGACACCTAAGAAGGATGAGGAAGTTAAGGACATCCTGAATGTTCTGGATAGTTTTATGTCAACATCTCACAAGATAGAGTTGTCTGAAAGGAGGGGATCTTAATTGAGAAAATGCTGCATTAAGATCTGGCTGTAGGACATGTTCTTAGTGATTGATGTGCTGATGATAAAGAAAGTAGGCTGAATAAGCCACGAGGAACAAGCCCGTGGGAACATGAAACCATTAAAGCCACCTCCTGTAGCTAGGCAGACTCCCAGTGGAGGCATAAGGACATTAAGCCACCTAAAAAAACTTTCACACCAAAATTTGTGCTGAATAAATGAAATGTAGGCATGGGGAATGGAGCAGGGACTGAGGGAATTGCCAACCAAAAACCAGCCCAACATGAGACCCATGCCATGGACAAGCACCAATCCCTGACACTATTAATGATACTCTTTTATGCTTGCTGACATGAGTCTAGCATAACTGTCCTCTGAGAGGCTTTCCTCAGTAGCTTACTGAAACAGATGCGCATACTCACAGCTAAACATTGGACTGAGCTCAGGGACTCTCTTGGAAGAGATGGTGGAAGGATCAGGGTCCAGAAGAGGATAGGAACTCCACAACACAACCAACATTGCCAACTAACCTAGACCCTGGTGTCTATCAGACTCTGCCACTAACCAGAGAACATATGGGCTGGACTAAAACTCTTGACAAATATGTAGCAGATGTACAGCTCAGTCTTCATGTGGGTCCCCAAACAACTGGAGTGGGGACTTTCCCTAAAGCTGATGCCTGTCTATGGAACCACACAAAGATCCAACAAAGAAAGAGAACTTCAGACCAATTTCCCTTATGAACATCGATGCAAAAATACTCAATAAAATTCTTGCCAACCGAATTCAAGAACACATCAAAATGATCATCCACCATGATCAAGTAGGCTTTACCCCGGGAATGCAGGGTTGGTTCAATATACGGAAATCCATCAATGCAATCCACTACATAAACAAACTCAAAGAAAAAAACCACATGGTCATTTCATTGGATGCTGAAAACCATTTGAAAAAATCCAGCATCCTTTCATGCTTAAAGTCTTGGAGAGAACAGGAATTCAAGGCCCATACCTAAACATAGTAAAAGCAATATACAGCAAACCGGTAGCCAGCATCAAACTAAATGGAGAGAAACTTGAAACAATCTCACTGAAATCAGGGACCAGACAACGTTGCCCCCTTTCTCCTTATCTTTTCAATATTGTACTTGAGGTACTAGCTCGGGCAATTCGACAACATAAGGAGGTCAAAGGGATACAAATCAGAAAGGAAGAAGTCAAACTATCATTATTTGCAGACGACATGATAGTCTACCTAAGTGACCCAAAAAACTCCACTAGAGAACTCCTACAGCTGATAAACAACTTCAGCAAAGTGGCAGGTTATAAAGTCAACTCAAGCAAATCAGTGGCCTTCCTATACTCAAAGGATAAGCAGGCTGAGAAAGAAATTAGGGAAATGACCCCCTTCACAATAGCCACAAACAGTATAAAGTATCTTGGGGTGACTCTTACCAAACATGTGAAAGATCTGTATGACAAGAACTTCAAGACTCTGAAGAAGGAAATGGAAGAAGACCTCAAAAAATGGGAAAACCTCCCATACTCATGGATCGGTAGAATCAATATAGTTAAAATGGCCATTTTGCCAAAAGCAATATACAGATTCAATGCAATACCCATCAAAATCCCAACTCAATTCTTCACAGAGTTAGACAGAGCAATTATCAAATTCATCTGGAATAACAAAAAACCCAGGATAGCTAAAACTATTCTCAGCAACAAAAGAAAATCTGGGGGAATCAGTATCCCTGACCTCAAGCAATACTACAGAGCAATAGTGTTAAAAACTGCATGGTATTGGTACAGTGACAGGCAGGAGGATCAATGGAACAGGATTGAAGATCCAGAAATGAACCCACACACCTATGGCCACTTGATGCTCAACAAAGAGGCTGAAAACATCCAATGGAAAAAAGATAGCCTTTTCAACAAATGGTGCTGGTTCAACTGGAGGGCAGCATGCAGAAGAATGCGAATTGATCCATCCTTGTCTCCTTGTACTAAGCTCAAATCCAAATGGATCAAGGACCTCCACATAAAGCCAGACACTCTGAAGCTAATAGAAAAGAAACTGGGGAAGACCCTTGAGGACATCGGTACAGGGAGAAAGTTTCTGAACAGAACACCAATAGCTTATGCTCTAAGAGCAAGAATTGACAAATGGGACCTCATAAAATTACAAAGTTTCTGTAAAGCAAAGGACACCATCAAGAGGACAAATCGGCAACCAACAAATTGGGAAAGGATCTTCACAAATCATACATCAGATAGAGGGCTAATATCCAAGATATATAAAGAACTCAAGAAGTTAGACTCCAGAAAACCAAACAACCCTATTACAAATGGGGTACAGAGTTAAACAAAGAATTCTCACCTGAAGAACTTCGGATGGTGGAGAAGCATCTTAAAAAATGCTCAACTTCATTAGTCATTAGGGAAATGCCAATCAAAACAACCCTGAGATTTCACCTTACACCAGTCAGAATGGCTAAGATTAAAAATTCAGGAGGCAGCAGGTGTTGGAGAGGGTGTGGAGAAAGAGGAACACTCCTCCACTGCTGGTGGGGTTGCAATTTGGTACAACCACTCTGGAAATCAGTCTGGCGGTTCCTCCGAAAACTGGGCTCCTCACTTCCAGAAGATCCTGCTATACCACTCCTGGGCATATACCCAGAGGATTCCCCACCATGTAATAAGGATACATGCTCTACTATGTTCATAGCAGCCCTATTTATAATTGCCAGATGCTGGAAAGAACCCAGGTATTCCTCAACAGAAGAGTGGATGCAAAAAATGTGGTATATCTACACAATAGAGTACTATTCAGCCATTAGAAACAATGAATTCATGAAATTCTTAGGCAAATGGATGGAGCTAGAGAACATCATACTAAGTGAGGTAACCCAGACTCAAAAGGTGAATCATGGTATGCACTCACTAATAAGTGGATATTAACCTAGAAAACTGGAATATCCAAAACATAATTCACACATCAAATGAGGTACAAGAAGAAAGGAGGAGTGGCCCCTTGTTCTGGAAAGACTCAGTGAAGCAGTATTTGGCAAAACCAGAACTGGGAAGTGGGAAGGGGTGGGTGGGAGGACAGGGGAAGAGAAAGGGGCTTATGGGACTTTCGGGGAGTGGGGGGCTAGAAAAGGGGATATCATTTGAAATGTAAATAAAAAATTATATCGAATAAAGGAAAAAAAAAAAGAAATGTCCGTCCTATACCATCCTGCCTTTCCTGACTCTGAGTGTGCTCCCTCACCCACCCACTCACTCCTACCTTCCCGCTCTGGTATTCCCTTACTCTGGGACATCAAACCTTCTCAGGACCAAGGTTTTCTCCTTCAACTGATGTCCAACAAGGCTATCCTGTGCCACATATGTGGCAAGAGTCAGGGGTCCCTCCATGTGTACTCTTTGGATGGTAGTCCAGTCTCTGGGAGCTCCAGGGGGTCTGGCCTGTTGATACTGTTGTTACCTTCATGGGGCTGCAAACTCCCTCAGCTATTACAGTCCCTTCTCCAACTCCTCCATCTAGAACCCCACACTCAGTTCACTGATGGGCTGATAACATCCCACCTCTATGTTAGGCTCGGAATATATGCCTGTTAACTAAAAATGTTCACTAGGAATTCGATAGCTAAATTCTTTTTCATATATATCTGTATCTCCAAAACAGCTCACATACTGGTAGACATACTGTGTGCTTTCTATAGAATATACAACTTCAAGTCTCTGAAGAAAGAAATTGAAGAAGACCTCCGAAGATATAAAGATCTCCAATGCAAATGGATTGGCAGAATTAATATAATAAAAATTGCCATCTTGCCAAAAGCAATCTATAGATTCAATGCAATCCCCATCAAAATCCCAAATCAGTTCTTTAGAGAGTTAGAAAGAGAAATTCTAAAATTCATCTGGAATAACAAAAAACCCAGGATAGCTAAAACTGTTCTCAACAGTAAAAGAACTTCAGGGGGATTCAGTATCCCAGAATTTAACCTTTACTACAGAGCAATAGTGATAAAAACTGAATGGTATTGGTACAATGTCAGGCAAGCAGTTCAATGGAATAGAATTGAAGGCCCAGAAATGAACCCACACACCTATGGTCACTTGATCTTCGACAAAGGAGCTGAAAGCATCCAGTGGAAAAAAGATAGTCTTTTCAACAAATGGTGCTGGTTCAACTGGAGTTCAGCATGCAGAAGAATGCGAATTGATCCATTCTTATTTCCTGTACAAAGCTCAAGTCCAAGTGGATCAAGAGCCTCCATATAAAACCAGACACACTAAAACTAATAAAAAAGAAAGTGCTGAAGAGCCTTGAGCATATGGGCACAGGGGAAATTTTTCTGAACAGAACACCAATGGCTTATGCTCTAAGAACAAGAATTGACAAATGGTACCTCATAAAACTGCAAAGTTTCTGTAAGGCAAAGGACATGGTCAATAGCACAAAATGGCAACCAACAAATTCGGAAAAGATCTTTACCAACCCTTTATCTGACAGAGGGCTAATATCCAATATATACAAAGAACTCAAGAAGGTAGACTCCAGAGAACCAAATAACCCCATTAAAAAGGGGGTACAGAGCTAAACAAAGAATTTTCACCTGAGGAATATTGAATGGCTGAGAAGCACCTAAAGAAATGTTCAAAATCCTTAGTCATCGGGGAAATGCAAATAAAAACAACCCTAAGATTTCACCTCACACCAGTCAGAATGGCCAAGATCAAAAACTCAGGGGACATCAAATACTGGAGAGGATGTGGAGAAAGAGGAACACTCCTGCACTGCTGGTAGGATTGTAAGCAGGTACAACAACTTTGGAAATCAGTTTGGTGGTTCCTCAGAAAATTGGGCATATTACTACCCGAGGAACCTGCTATATCACTCCTGAGCATATACCTAGAGTATTCTCCAGCATGTAATAAGGACACATGCTCCACTATGTTCATAGCAGCCCTATTTATAAAAGCCAGAAGCTGGAAAGAACCCAGATGTCCCTCAACAGAGAGATGGATACAGAAAATGTGGTACATTTACAAAGTGGAGTACTACTCAGCTGTTACATTTCAAATGGTTTCCCCTTTCCACATTACCCCTCTGAAAACCCCCTATCCCATCCTCCCTCCCACTGCTTACCAACCCCCTTCCTCCACTTTCCTGGCTTGCATTCCCCTGTGCTGGGGCATCTAGCCTTCATAGGACCAATGGTCTCTCCTCTCCTTGATGTCTGAAATGGCCATTTTCTGTTACATATGTAGCGGGAACCATGGTTCCCTCCATGTGTACTCTTTAGTTGGTAGTTTATCCCCTGGCAGCTCTGGGGGTACTGATTGGTTCATATTGTTGTTCCTCCTATGGGGTTGCAAACTCCTTCAGCTCCTTGGGACCTTGCTCTAGCTGCTCCATTAGGGACTATATGCTCAGTCTATTTGTTGGCTGTGAACCATAGGTATTTTGATCTACCTTCTAAGAAGAACCAAAGTATCCACATTTTGTTCTTCCTTCTTCTTGAGCTTGATGTGGTCTGTGAGTTGTATCTTGGGTATTCTTAGCTTCTGGGCTGATATCCACTTATCAGTGAGTGCACACCATGTGTGTTCTTTTTTGATTGGGTTACGTCACTCAAGATGATATTTTCCAGTTCCACTTGCCTACGAATGTCATGAATTCATTGTTTTTAATAGCTGAGTAGCATTCCATTGTATAAATATACCACATTTTCTGTATCCATTCCTCTGTTGAGGGACATCTGGGTTCTTTCCAGCTTCTGACTTTTATAAATAAGGCTTCTATGAACATAGTGGAGCATGTGTATTAATTACATGTTAGAGCATCTTTGGGGTATATGTCCAGTAGTCGTATAGCTGGGTAGTCAGGTAGTGCTATGTCTAATTTTCTGAGGAACTACCAAACTGATTTCAAGAGTGGTTTACCAGATTGAAATTCCACCTTTTCAAAGATTTGCTTTCATACAATGTATTTCAACAATACCTTTTTGCCTCCTCCAATTCTCCTGAGATCCTACACAACTCTGTATTTACCTGACTTAATAGTCACTCTCCATATGTCTCCTATCTCTCTGTTAAAAGATAAAACTAAAAGCATAACACAAAAAGTTAAAATAAAAACAACAAAAATAATACACCAAAAATGCCTACCCCCTTAAACAAGAACTACACATATACATAGACACACACAAAGAAAAACTATGAAGTTCTTTTGGTGTTGGCCAATTAGTACTGGGCATGAAACCTATCCTGGCATGTAGTTAATAAGAGCCATGGCATGTTTAGGGTACCAATTTCAACTGGATTTTAGGTTAGAGGTTATATTTTGTGTCTACTCTGTCTTTGTTCTGAGCTCTGATTTGAAAGTATTCTGCTCTTGTGGATGCTGTCAAAGTCTGTGTGTTCATATATATATCAGACTTTTGTGTTCAAAAGACATGATTTTCTTGGATTCCTCTATTATGTCTGGCTTACACAATTTTATTTTTCCTCTTCTATGAAGTTTATAGAATCCTGAATCTTCACTGGAAGAATTTAATAAATAAATCCCATTTGGGAAAGCATAGTCTGAAGGCTCTTACTTGCTTCACATTGTCCATTTGTGGTTCTCTGTGTTAATTACTATATACTCCAAGGAGAAGCTTCTCTACTGATGTTTGCGTGGTCTATTGATCTATTGGTATACAATCATGTCATTGGGAGTAATTTTATTATTGGTATTCTTTAGCAGATTAGTAGTAGTAGTAGGTTTTGTCCTGGGGTCAATGACCGGTCTAGTCTCAACTCTGTTGTCTCTTTAGCAGTGTCAGGTGTAGATTACATATCACGAAAATAGTGGTTGGTTACTTTTTTAATCACTATTTGGGAGAGCTGTGTTGGGGAGAGGAGAGCACAGTCCCAGAAGTGAAGGGTAGGCAGGTAGGAAGGGTGAAGAACACTAGGAAGGAAGACCAGGGAGAAATATTTGGCATGTAAATAAAATAAATATTTTAAAATAATAATAATAATAATATAATAATTTTTTAAATAATAAAAAAATATAGGCTATGATATAGAGACTTACTCTTGTAACCAAAAGACTGTTTTTTTACTTCATCCTATGTTTCAAGAAACTTAGTCTACTGCTTCACACTTTTTATATAAAAGACAAAAACTATTCAGGAAATGTTTGATTTTGATGATACTAATAAAATGACCTTTCTCACAAATAGATACCCTATACTATCTGAACAAGAACAAATACTCTACCACTTGAATTATTTGCCTAGAAAAGAAAAACAAATGGCCTCGCTCTGACAAACATAAGGTGCAGCTCAGTGTTTGTTAACCTTTACCATGGAAGAAGATCACACTTTCCACAGTGTAATAAGTCCCCAGGAGACTGTTCCACTTATTACAAATTTGCTTCTTTTTCTCATTACCTGAGATAACATTTAACATCTTGCTCAGTTGGAATTATTTGGTCCAATGCACATTATGTTTCTATGAATGATGATGGTGTTAGTGAAAGACAAAAGCTCAGTTACAGCAAGAACATTTCCTTAAATGAGCCTCTCTTAACTCTTCTGTCATTCATTTCTTTGACTTTGTTAACTTTCTTGACTTGATGCCATGTCTTATCTGCTATCGTAGTTGGAGAGATAACAGGCTATCTATACAAGAGACAACAAAGAAGCTTAATGTGTAATCTAAATTTGTGTGTGTGGGGGAGCGGGGATTGGATTTTGTCACTCAAGTTTCACTGTAATCTATATTAAAGGTGCTAACTACTGTTTTAATGCACACATTTATTTCCATATTCTGTGTGAAATAAGGCTTATTTCTCTACATTCCTAATTATTGTTCATTAAGTATCAGATTTCTTAGCTATATCAAGGTTATGTCAATACTTGAACACTTATGATCCCTTTAAAAACTTGTTTAATATCGCAAGTACATTATGTTCCTAGATCTTCTTTGAAGGACATAGTTTCCCAAGAGAGCTAGTTTTGGATTCTGATTTGCCCAGTATTCCATTTTAGACTCTTTCACTTCCCCACTACTTCTATAGTTCTATTATTTCATTAACTTAGTTCATCATCATCATCTCCTTCTCCTTCCTTCTCCTTCTCCTTCTCCTCCTCCTTCTCCTTCCTCTTTCTCCTCCTCTTCCTCCTCCTCATCTTGTCTTTCTCCCCTCTCCTCCTTCTCCTCAGCATATCTGTAAAAAAATGTTAATTTTCCAAAATCCAATACGAAGACATGAAGGCAACCTAATATCATTTTCAATTTAGGTGACAGTGCAAGAACTGTCTTTCTCTCTATGTAATAGCAATTTAAATCCCTGCATTGATGTAGCTACACCATGGTATCCAGGTATTTAATGAAACATTATTTATATTTTTCTGTGAATATATTGTAAAAATAGGATTAATATTTTAAACAACTGACTTATTTACTATACACCCAATCCACAGTTCCCTCTTCTAATCCTCACAACCACCTCCCCTCCTCTCCTTTCACTCTTTTTCCTGTCTACTTCTATTGTGATCATTAAAAGAGATATAGAGGTGAGGTGTCCAGGAAGGGGGTGCCTCAGCTGGCCCATGCATTACTAGCCATGCACTAGTATAGAATAGAGTTTATTTAGGGTATTAAGGGGGAGTTAAGAGAGTAGTAGAGGCAGAGAAAGACAGAGAGAAGGAGAGAATAGAGAAGTAGAGGCCAGTCATGACCACTTGGAGAGAGGGGAGAAGGGAAGGGGAAAGGGAAGGGCCCAAGAGGGCAAGAGAGAGAGGAGTAAGTAGCCCCTCTTATAGTGGGCCAGGCCTACCTGCCTGTTGCCAGGTAACTGTGGAGAAGCCACATACCTGGATGTTGCCAGGTAACTGTAGGGGTGGAGTCCAGTCAGAATACCAACAACTTCCCCTCTCTCATCCACTCTTCCCTAGTTTCTCTTTAGAAAACTGGAGGCCTACCATGGATTTCAACTAGCCCAAGAATATCAATTTCCAGTAGGAATATATGTATCCTTTCCTGTTGAGGTTAGACAAGGCAGCCCCATGGGGGAAAGGGTCCCAAAGGCAGGAAACAGTGTGAGAAACAGCCTCTGGTCCCACTGTTAGAGGTTCCACTTGAAGACTAAACTATACAACTCAAATATATGGGCAGATGGCTTAGGTTAGTGCCATGCATATTCTTTGGTTGGTGGTTCAATCTCTGTGACCCCGTATGATTCGAGGTTATTTGATTCTGGAGGTTTTCTCTGGAGCCTCTGGCATACCTGGACCCTATAATCCTTTTTCCCCTCTCTTTCTCAGGATTTCCCACCTAGAGGTTTTATTAATAATTGATGGGAGACAGCCTAGCCCTTTGTGAGTGGTGCCATCCCTGGGCAGGTGCTCCTGAGTTCTCTAAGAAAGCAGGCTGAGCAAGGCATGGGGAGGAAGCCAGTAAGCAGCACCCTCCATGGCCTCTGTATTAGCTCTTTGTTCAAATTTCCTGTCCTGTGTGAGTTCCTCTCCATATTCCTTTGATGATAAGCAGTGATCTGGAAGAGTAAGCCAAATAAACCATTTCCTTTTTGATCATAGTGCATTGTCATAGGAATAGAAACCCCAAGGCCCTAGGGAAATAAGAGGCTTTCTGAAAGAGATCTTAGAATGATAGAATAGATCTTAGATCATATTCCTGTATGAAATATAAAATTGAAAGATTATGAGCCAGGCGGTTGTGGTGCATGCCTGTAATCCCAGCACTCTGGGAGGCCGAGGCAGGTGGATTTCTGAGTTCGAGGCCAGCCTGGTCTACATAGTGAGTTCTAGGACATCCAGTGCTATACAGAGAAACCCTGTCTTGAAAAAAAAAAAACAAATCCAAAAAACACCAAAAATAAAAAATAAAAAGATTATGTATACATGCATCCTTAAGGGGGAAGAAGGATGGTCCATGGGATGGAGAGGACTAGGGAACATGATTTGGTATTGGGTGGGAGAAAAGAACTGAAGCCCTGAGGGCCAGCAGAAAGAATGGAAACAGGCGAGCTCAGGATATAGTAGGTCAGGGACCTTCCAGAATGCACCACAGACCTGGGAGGTGAGAGACTCACAAGATGAAATGCCCTGCAGTAGGGAGAGGGAACGTGTAGAGCCCCCCTCCAGCAGAAAGACAGGGCATCAAGTAAGGGAGGGGGGCAACCCACAGACACAACTCTGACCCATAATTGTTCCTGTCTGAAAGAACTGCAGGGATGAAAACGGAGAGGGGCCCGAGGAAAAGAATGTCCAGAGACAGGCCCAAAGTGGGATCCAGCACAAGGGGAGGCCCCAAGGCCTGACACTATTACTAAGGCTATGGAAAGCTCTCAAAAGGGACCTAGCACGACTGCCCTCTGAGAGACCCACCAAGCAGCTGAAAGAGTCAGATGCAGATATTGCACCCAGCGAATGGACAGAAGCTGCTGATTCCCTGTGGTTGAGTTAGGGAAACGCTGGAAGAAGCTGAGGAGGAGAGCAAGCCTGTAGGAGGACCAGCAGTCTCAACTAACCTGGACTCCCGAGATCTTTCAGACACTGGAACACCAACCAGGCAGCATACACCAGCTGATATGAGGCCCCCAACATATATGCAGCAGAGGACTTTAGGGTATGACTTTAGTCAGAGAAGATACACCTAACCATCAAGAGACTGGAGGCCAAGGGAGTTTAGAGATCTGGTGGGGTGGAAGATGGAGGCAGGGACATCCTCATGAAGACAAGGGGGACAGGGAGGAGGTATGTAATGTGGAACAGTCAGAGCATAGACCAACCAAGAGGGGAATAAAATCTGGAGTTTAAAATCAATCAATCAATCAATAATATTTTAAAAATAAATAAAATATTAAAAACCCATTAACCATGAATAATAAGAAATTTGAATGGAATTTGAAGGTGAGGTAGCAGATAAGATTGTATTCAATGGGTTTAACAATAGATAGATTAGGGGGTGACTGCCCCTGTATTATGGACAGTTAGAGGAGTGGTATAATGAGCTAAATATAGGAGACGGAAAAATAATTAGCACAGACATTTTAAGATGATTTGTCAAATTTAGAGGAGAACTGAAGTGAGAAATTGTTTATATCTTCTTTAGGACCCAGGAAGACAACTACTCAAAACTTCAGTATTTATGAAATAAATTTTATGTTTGTATTTATTTAATTATTACTCATGTGTGTGTGTGTGTGTGTGTGTGTGTGTGTGTGTTGACTGTGTGTATTTGAATACAGGTGCTCATGGAGGCCAGAAAAGGACATAAAATACCCTGGAATTGGAGATAGATGGAATTGTGAGCAGCCTGGCTTTGGTACTTCAGCTTGACCAAAGGATGTTTGAAGATCTTTTTAGAAGTGACTTTTTGTTGTGGGAATCTGCATTTATCTCACACTGCAAGGAAAGGTTAGAATTGATTCACCCCAATCTTCAGCAGACTGGCAAATTCTAAAAAAAATGTAACAACAAACAAAAAAAACCCACAAATCATATTTTTAAGCTTGACATCTATGAAAATATCTGGGTGTTGTCGGTATAATGAATTTTTGAAGCAAACAGAAAATGGTAAGTTTCTGGTATCTATTTCAAACTCATTTGAAATCTGAATGCTATTTGAGCCACTGTCAAGGATGCATGAAATTAAATTTGAAAAACTCATCTCTGAGAAATGCCTGTTTTCCCTACATTAAGTAGTTAGAGGCTTGGTAAAATTTAAATTAGGAAACATAAATAAAAACTGGTTACCTACTCACAGAAATGTATGACACTGACATAAATGCTTCTGCCTTTCAATATACACTGGTGATTGGAGGAGTTGAAGGCAAACTTCAGTAGATGTAAAAGATAAGTGGAAAGTCTCTGGTATAGAAAAGGATCTCATGGGTTAGATGTTTCTGAACAGAGCCAAAGTTGCACTTACAGAAATGTTCAAAGTCCTTAGTCATTTGGGAAATGCAAATCAAAATGATCCTGAGTTTCTACACTCATTAGAATGCCTAAGATCAAAAACTCAAGAGACAGTGTATGCTGGCAAGGATGTGGTGAAAGGGGAACACTCCTCCATTGCTGGTGGGATTGCAAATGTGTAAAACCACTCCCAAAATCAATCTGGCAGTTTCTCAGAAAATCAGAAATATTTCTACATGAAGACAAATCTATACTACTCTTGGGCATATACCCCCAAGGACAGGAGCTTAACTTTGTTCATTGCAGATTTATTTGTAATAGCCAGAGTCTGAAGCAACCCAGATTTCCTTCAACAAAAGAATGGATACAGAAAATTGTGTTACATTTACAAAATGGAACACTATTCCACTATTAAAAACAAGAACGTCATGAATTTTGCAGGCAAATGGTTGGAACTAAAAAATATCATCCCTAGTGGGGTAATCCAGCCCCCAAAGGACACGCATAGTATGTACTCACTGATAAGTGGATATGTGCCAAAATTTCACAATACCCATGATACAACCCATAGGCCTGAAGAAGTAAAACCATAAGGAAGGCCCAAATGAGGTTGCTTAAATCTCACTTGGAAGAGGAACAAAATTATCATATGAGTCACAGGGAAGGAAGGACCTGGATGGGTGATGGGAGGGCTATGGGAATAGGAGGAAGGACCATGCACTGGGAGAGACAAGAGTGTCCCAGAGGGCCAAGAGAATGTGTGGAAATATATAGCTGCCAGAGTCAGGGGTTGGAGGATTCTCTAGGATGTCCCAGACACAGGATAAAGAAGACTCCCAGGAATCAATGCAGATAACCTTACCCGAATTGCCCAACAGTTCATATATGGAACCTGAAGAGATTACCTCCAGTAGACAGACAGGACCCTCCGGGGAGTCCTCAGGTGGTACCTATCCACCTACAAAACTTTTGAACCAAAATCAGTCTTGTCTAAAAGAAATTCAGAAACAAAAAAAAAGGAACAGAAACTAAAGGAATGGCCAACCAGCGACTGTCCCATTTTGAGAGCCATCTCATGGGCAGGTACTAGTAATTCACACTATTAATGATGCTGGGTTGTGTTTACAGACAGGAGCCTAGCATAACAGTCCTCTAAGTCTCTACCCAGCTGTTGACTGAGACAGATGCAGACACCCACAGGCAAACATAAGAAAGAGGTCTGAGACCCCCGTGGAAGAGTTAAGGGATAGATTGAAGGTTTTCAAGGAGATGGCAACTCCATAGGAAAACCAACCACCAGCCAAAGAGCACACACTCTCTGGTTCAAGGCCCCTGGCACATATGTAACAAAGGGCTGGCACATCTGGCTTCAGTGGGAGAGAATGTACCTAATCCTGCAGAGACTTAATGCAACTGGGTGGGATGATACCAGGGGAGGCCTGCCCTCTCAGAGGTGAAGGGGAATGGGGATGCAAGGGAGGGGACAACATTTGGGAGGTAATTAATTAACTTATTTATTAACTAATTAAAAGGCACACAGCAGTATCTGTTACAAAGGACATGCTTTTTTTTTTTTTTTTTTGTATTCTGAGGCAGTTCTGGTCTTATATTAAAAGTGGCCTCTATTTCCTAACTGTTTTTGCTTTAAAGTATATTTCAAATGCTTTCACAAGAAAAACTGCTAAGTCTGTGAGGTGATAGATATGTTAATTTACTTGGTTTAATTACTTTATTGTATATACATATATCAAACTGTCACATTACCTCCCACAAATACATTCACTTTTAAGAAGAATTGCATTCATAAAGCAAATACACAGTTACTAATAGTTAAGCTGCCTTTCTATCAATTTAGTTGGAAAAAGATATTTGTAGTAGACTTGTTATTATTTTTAGTAAATTTATATTATATTATTTCAATATGGGTGAAATTAGCTTATGATGGTTTTATTTCTGTCTGTACTATCCTAGTATTTCTATTAAAATCATCAGTTTGTAGATGCTATAAACAATTCTCTCCATTAAAATTATGGAGACATAATTATATGTCTTAGATTGGATTGACATTTTAAATGCAATATTTCTGTTTAATGATTATAAAATAAATAATTGGCTGTCACTTTCTGGAATTTATAATTTAAAAAATCACCATCTGTCTCTATTTTAATATGACTATCCATATATAATAAATTCTAAATAAAAAATTCTCTCAATTTTACTTTTGGCAGTGAATTGGAAAACACTCTGAAGGTATTTTAATTAATTTTATGCTGTATTCATTATCTTCAGGTTTTTATAAAATTGTTTGAAAAATGATAACATTTTTGCAGTTGCAGAAAGCAGTTGTCTTTTGTTTATACAGAAATATTTTAAAGTCTCTGAGATTGTTCCAGGTTAAAATCTCTCAGAAGTGTATCATTAACAATACAAATATGGTGCAAGAAACAAAGAATTCTTCATTAACAAAGACATGTTAACTAATGCTTTGGGTATCTCTAAGGTGACTGAAAATAATATTTCCTTAGTTTGTAGGGATAAACTTGACAATGGTAACGATGTTGTTATAGAAGTTTGAGAATATTCTTTATTCAGTCTAATGACTGATAAACGGAAAACCTTATAAAAGCAAAGGACTTCGAAATGCTGAACAAATTGATAAATAGAAACAGGAGTAGAATTATGGAAATGTGTGCTCCTTAAGAGACCATCTTACTTCCTAATATCTATCTATTAGAATCTGTGAATTAAATCGTGCATAAGAAAATAAAGCATCAATAATATGCCCCGAAGCATTTCTTGTTAACCTAATGTCTGATTAGTGGCTTATAATTCAAATATTTCCAGCTTCCTGATAAAAAAGCTAACTTAAGTGCTGATTACTATCACATCTCATAGTCGCAGTGAAGACTGACATTGACATAATGCTAGATTCAAGTAGGAGTTTCCATTACCTAGAATTATGTACAAATAGATTAAATAAAGGCCTTCAGAACTTGCCTGATGAATTTGCTTGATGAATTGCAAGTCATAAGCCAGACCTTATTTAAAGAGACAGAAAGAAACTAGGAAGCAAATGACATATATTTCCACCATTAAAAGTACTGAAAAGCCTTAATCAAAATACAAATTATGTAGAACAAGGAAATCTTGTTTGTAGAAAATATTGTATTCTGTATGGCTGATAAGAAAAATTGAGAAGTACACAGAGACAAATAGTACTAGGAACAGGAAATCAAATTGATGCTCTGTCAAAATCAGGGTAAATGCTAGAAACTTATTCCATTTCAGAATATAAAAACTGAAGTGATCATTGCTGAAATCAGATTTATTCATAATTGACATAAATGAAAATCAACTCTGAGCTTTTCAAGCACATCCAAGTAAATAATTATTCATTCTTTGAAAAATACATAGAGAAAAAAGTCATTAAACAATTGGTATTCAGGTTTATTACATACATTCCAAAGTTAAGAGCAGAATGTAAATACATATTATCAAAGGAAATATATAAAAAGTTCTCTGAATTCTAAGGAAAGTATTTCATATCCTTAAGTAATTGCAAAGAAGTATGCTCTTCACAATCATATGAAGAATCAGAATAAGGTGTTAAGAAAATTGATGAAATAAATAAGAGTCTCAATAATAATAATGATATTGATCATGTTAAAAAGAGAATAGAATTCACATTCATGAATCACAGAACAAAAGTAAGACCATCAAAAATAAGTTAGTCTTTTAAAAACATGATAGTAAACAGCCACAGGCAATAAGAGGAAGTAATAATGATGAAGACCAGGAGAAATTTAAAAGGCAGAGATTGATTTTGAAATCTAAGATGTAGAGTTGTTTCTTAGAAAGAAATATGAAAAAAATGAGCAAGCATATTTATAAATCAAATGTTAAGCATCTATATTTGCAAAAAAAGAAATGGAAAAAAATAACAGACATACTTACTTACTGGTTTTAGGTCACAAAGGTAAAGGAAAAAAAAAACATATGAACATCCAGGAAAACCTCACAATTGTCATTATAACAGTGCACATACAATATCATAGCTTGTTTTGTTAAGGAGAGAATAAAATTTAATGGATTTGAATATTACCTCATTACATATATGTATCATATAAATTTGGTTGGATTCTTTCCTCTCCTTCATTGACATATACTATGTTCTCTGGCTCATTCTCTTCTATTACCCAAATAGTCCCATTCTCTCTCTCTCTCTCTCTCTCTCTGTGTGTGTGTGTGTGTGTGTGTGTGTGTGTGTGTGTGTGTGTGTTAATTTTTTATTGAATATATTCTTTATTTACATTTCAAACATTATGCCTTTTCCTGGTTCCCCCTTCTCAGAAAACCCCTAACCCATCCTCCCTCTCCCTGCTTCTTTAAGGATGTTCCTCCACACACTTCTACCTACCACCTCTTGATTCCCCTACACTGAGGCATCTGTCGATCCTTCATAGGACCAAGGATCTCTCCTCCCATTGATGCCTGTGAAGGCAATCCTCTGCTACAAATGCAGGTGGAGCCATGTGTACCCCTTGGTTGATGGCTTAGTCCCTGGGAGCTCTGGGGGTTGGGTTGGTTGATATTGTTGTTCTTCTTATGAGGTTGCAAATCCCTTCAGATCTTTCAAAATATCATCCAGAGTGAGGTAACTCAATCACAAAACAACACACATGGTATGCACTCACTGATAAATAGGTATTAGCCCAAAATCTCAGAATAAACAAGATACAATTCACAGACCATATGAAGCTCAAGGAGAAGACAGACAAAAGTGTGGGTGCCATGGTTCTTCTGAGAAAGGGAACAAAATAGTTGCAGGAGCAATTGTGGAGATAAAGTATAGACCAAATAGTTCCACTTATTCTCTCTTATCACATGTATTTCTTTACTCTCTTTCTTCCCCCTCCTTATATCCTCTGCCTCTGCTCTCATTATCTTTTTAAAATTTACTCACACACACATACACACACACATACAAACACACATATACACACATATATTCACACACAAACATGCATATACACACATACATACACACAAATACGTATACACATATAGAGCAATGTACAATTTTAAAATTTAACTTTAGGGTCTATATGTAAAAATATGCTATTTCTTTTTTCTGAGACTGGATTATTTCACATAACCTAAATATTCCCAGTTGCACATATAGTTTCTGTAAATGTCATAATTTTATTTTTCTTCACACCTGCATAAAATTCCATTGTGTATATATTTGCACAACACATTCTGTATCCATATACTTACTGATGGATGTCTAGAATGTCTTCATTTCCTGACCTTTATAATGTGTATAGCTAAACATGTATACAGTATGTTGGCTGAGAATCATTTAGGTATATATAACTGTTTGCTAACTCTTTTAGTTAAAGACATGGCATCATCTCATTAGGCATATTTTAAAGTGATAAAATTGAATATCCATTATTAAAATAAAATTATCACTAGCAGCACAATATAGTACTGACCAATTTAAATTTTAAATATAGTCACCAAAATTCTAAATAATATATTAGATAATGGAGTCTAGCAGTATACTGTTAAAGATTAATGTTCTATAGCCCAGATGTTTTATTTCAGGAATGGACCAATGATTATATTTAAGGAAATATATTTATAGATATCAAACAACAGATAATTTTGATACAAACAATTCAGAAAAGACAGGTGAAACAGTCAAGAATTATGACTGCTAATGGCAAAGCCTTGGAAATCTGGATATAGAAACTTTGCTTTATATGTTAGTAGGATTATATTAACAATTAACAGCATATATATATTATTAAAGGTCTGACCATATTAAAAATAAATCCACCTTCTTATAAATATTCTTATTTTCTTTCAGTCTGTAAGGAATATTCAATTAATTAGAAAATATTATTAATATAAAATTTTAATTTTTGGAATGGAATAAAGAAAATACAATTGCTTATAGATGTATTTAGTTAGAAATTCAAATCAGAGTAACTAAAACTTGAATACTACAATGTGCATATTTCAAATTTAATATAGAAAAATAGAAAATAATGTTATAAAATTCAATGATCATAAAATAACATTAAAATTATATTTTGTCATAAGTGATTTTGTTATTTAGAAATACAAGTATAATTAAATAACATCTATCTCAGAAGTAAATGTATGATGCAACAAATGGAAAGTGTTATAGTGTGTTTTGTAGAAGAAATGTGATTTAAAGAAAATACATTACGGGGAGAGTGAGTATCTTAGTCTTGTCTCTGATTTCAGTGGAATTGCTTCAAGTATGCATCCATTAAGACCCTGTTGGAGGGCCAGCATTCTCAATTAATCTGGATCCCTGAGATCTCTCAAACCATGGACCACCAACCAGGCAGTATACACCAGATGATATGAGGACCCCGACACACATACAGTAGAGCACTGCCAGGTCTGTGTTCATTCAGAGATGATGCACCTATCCCTCAAGAGATTGAAGTCCCCAGTGTGTTCAGAGGTCAGGTGGGATGGGAATGGGGTGGCAATATCTACGTGGAGACAGGGGTGTTGGGGAGGAGGCGTGGGTGTGAAACAGTTAGAGGATGGACAGGGGCGCTATAAAATTTGGAGTGTAAATAAATAAATACATTTTTAAAAAAAGAAAATGTTATTCTTTACAAATTATTCTGTGAGACTATTCTCATTTAAAAATTACTAATTAGCCTCTGAACTCTATTTTCTGGCTGTGGACTCACCCTACAGTCCTGAGGAGCTTTGCAAAATCCCAAGAGCATTTTGTTTCCCAGTGGAGGCCTGTGGAGACCCAAGAACAACCAGCCTGTAATGTTGTTTCATTAATACTTGCCAATATGAGGCACAGTCAACACAGTTGGCGCCCCTGATCTCCACTGTCTGGCCCATGGCCCCACCTGCCTAAGGAGATCTATTTTCATCAAGATCTTCCAGCTAACATTAGGGAAAAACAGATGTCTAAAGGGCAGTATTAGAACTCATTAAGAGCCAGGGCAATATGGTTCCAACAGAGCCCAGCTATCCTGCTACAGGAAGCCCTGGATATCCTAATGAAACTGAAGCACAAATAGATGATCTTCAATCCAATCTCATGAGGACGATTGAGACTTGAATATATCCCTTAAATCCTTAAACACCTCTAATCCAAACACTCATGCACTTGATATATGCATATTACTATGAGTTTAGCACCAGACTGGGCTTTTTGTTGCATTTACTCTTATCTGGGATAAATAACAACATCTTCAAAACAAAACAAAAACAAACCAACAAAAGTAGACACAAAAGAGCAGCAGATAAATCTATAGTAGCTCTTGGAATGAAATGCTTAAATAGATATGAAGAAAACCTTAAGTATATATTATTCAAGATACCAGAGCAGGAATATTTTTTTTTAAATACAAGGAAAAATATACTAGGTAAATTGCATAAAACATTGACAATGTATAATTAAGAGAGTCACTCAAATGCAATTTTTGTTTTAGTCATTTACATATATATCATTTACATACTCAATAAAACTTGTATTTCAATGTCAGAGAGAGGAAAGACAACAATGAATATAAAATAAGAAGTGGGAATATTGACATATATAGATTCTTCTAGGTTAATATAATAGTAGTTGAAACAGTTAAACAGCCTTAGGGAAAGTTTATAAAACATTGGAGAAGCTTATATCTAAAAATTTCTAAAAAAAGTAAAGAATATCATAAAAGACATAAAACAAGATGCTGCAATATCTGACGGAGCAGCAACTTAGAATACCATAAAAATGTTTGTTCTGGCATTGAAGTGATAGGGAAGGAACACCTTAAGAAAGTGAACATTTTCAGGGATAAAATGTATTAAACTATTTCAAGGAACCAATATCTAACTGTATGTAAAATACACTGGATTCATAGTTACAGTAAACTAAGCTTGGCTATCACTTTTACATGTTGAGTCTCAGGTCCATTATGTGGAAACTGACTGAATTCTCCTTAAGAAGCCTTTTAAGTGTCAATTATTTTGTAAATTATAGGGTATATTTGCTGAAACATTTTGGCCTTGTGATGTTGGACACTGTAACAGAAGGAAAAGGAGCCCTACTTAATACCCAAATGAAGGGTCCTTACATATAGAAAAAATGACTATGTAGGAAATGAAACATGAATAACGTAGGTGAACTAAAAATGAAGACACATTCAAAATTGCCAACGTGCATTGTTTAATATAATAAGCAGCAATGTTCTTTCATTGTTGACCTCTTTAACTCTCATTTTGTTACATAAGCATATCTCATAAATTGCTATGTTGAGTATTGTTTTTTCAAAATATAAATAAATTTGGACCTTAAATCAATCCTTGAAATGCCAACAGAATCAATAATAATAAAGTAGAGAAAAAACACATGTAATAAATATTAATTAAAAATCCACTTGAAGAATATATACAGAAGTGGCAAGAATCATTTGGTAATACATGGGTCTAATTAAAGGTTGAGATGTGAGTAAATAATGGTATTGAAATAATCAAAAAATCTCAAACTTATAATATTAAAAATGTTTTCTATATTCTAATATGCTTCATACCTATTATTACTACAAAACCAAGGACATGAGCTATATAAAATAAATTTCATTCAGTATTTTATTTGGAGTATAAGAATAAGAGAGGTACCTGTGCCACAGGGCTCCATAACCAAATAGCACCAGGTGAGAGCTAGCTTCCCAGGAGTACTGACAATCCTGTGAGCACAGGTAAGACCACCACTGCTGCCCAGAGGATCCCTCTTGGAACCCTCAGGACACATGAATTGAGGAGGATCCTGGAACATGAGCATTCCAGTTTCCCTCTGTGCCCAGAGCTGATCCTCTGCCACAGCATTACATACACAAATACCACCAGGAGGGAGCTGGTCTCCCAGGAGTGCCAACACACCTTCAATCACAACTAAGACTACGAAGTTTTTCAAATTCCTGGCCCAAGAAGGACCTCCCAGAGCCATCAGGACACAGGAACTTAGGAACAGCTGGGGACAGGATCCTTGTGGTTTATGTCTGCACTCCAAGGCTGACCCTGTAGCACAGCTCTCCATATCTAAATTCCTCTGAGAGAGAACTGGTAGAGGCGCAGAGGCTTGTGGGAGGGACAAGACACAGTCAGAGACAGGAAGACCAGCTAACACAAGAGATAACCAGATGGTGAAAGGCAAGGGCAAGAACATAAGCAACAGAAACCAAGGCCACTTGGCACCATCAGAACACAGTTCTCCCACTACAGTGAACACTGGTTGCCCCAACACACCAGAAAAGCAAGATTCTGATTTAAAAATCACACCTCATGATGATGACAGAGGACTTTAAGAAGGACAGAAATAACCTCCTTAAAGAAATACAAGAGAATACAGATAAATACATAGTAGCACTTAAAGAGGAAAAATAAAAATCCCTTAAAGAATTAAAGGAAAACAAAACCAAACCGGTGAATGAACTGAACAAAACTACCCAGAATCTTAAAATGGAAATAGAAACAATAAAGAAATCACAAAGGGAGACAACTATGGAGATAGAAAACCTAAGAAAGAGATCAGGAGTCAGAGATGCAAGCATCACCAACAGAATACAAGAGATAGAAGAGAGAATCTCAGGTACAGAAGATAACAAAGAAAACATTGACATAAAGTCAAAGCAAATGCAAAATACAAAAAGTTCTCAACCCAAACATCCAGGAAATATAGAACATAATGAAAAGACCAAACCTATGGATAATAGGTAGAAGTGAGTGAAGATCTCCAAATTTAAGGGCCAGTAAATATCTTCAACAAAATCATAGAAGAAACCTTTCCTAACCTAAAGAAAGAGATGCATATAAACATTCAAGAAGCCTGAAGAACTCCAATCAGACTGGACCAGAAAAGAAATCCCCCCTAATACATAACAGTCAAAACATCAAATGAATGAAACAAAGAAAGAATATTAAAAGCAGTAAGGGAAAAGGTCCAGTAACATGTAAAGGCAGACATAACAGACTTACCACTAAATTTCTCAGTAGAGACTATGAAAGCTAGAAGATCCTGGGCAGATCTCATACAGACCCTAAGAGAACACAAATGCCAGTCTAAACTACTATACTCAGCAAAATTTTCAGTTAACATAGATGGAAAAACAAGATATTCTATGATAAAACCAAATTTCGCAATGTCTTTTCACAAATCCAGCCCTACAGAGGAAAATCGATGGAAATGCCAACACAAGGAGGGAAATGACAACCTAGAAAAAGCAAGAAAGTAATCTTTCAACAAACCCAATAAAAGATAGCTACACAAACGTAAAAATAACATAAAAAATAACAGGAAGCAACAATCACTATTCCTTAATAGGTCTTAACATCCATGGACTCAATTCCACAATAAAAAGACATAGATTAATATACTGGATACAAAGCATTTTGCTACATACAGGAAATGTGCCTCAGTGTCAAGGACAAACACTGCCTCAGAGTAAAGGGCTGGAAAAAATTTTCCAAGCAAATGGTCCCAAGAAACAAGCAGGAGTAGCCATTCTAATATCAGATAAAATTGACTTTCAACCAAAAGTCATTAAAAAAGATTTAAAAGGACATGATAGTCATCAAAGGTAAACCTTACCAAGAAAAACTCTCAAATCTGAACACCTATGCTCCAAATTCAATGGCACCCACATTCATAAGAGAACTTTACTAAAACTCAAAGCACACTTTGCATACTTTGCACCTCACACAATAATAATAGTGGGAGACATCAACACCCTACTCTCATCAATGGACAGATCATGGAATGAAACTAAACAGAGACACAGTGAAACTAACAGAAGTTATGGACTGAATGTATTTAACAGATACCTGTAGAACATTTCTTCCTAAATCAAAAGAATATATATTCTTCTCAGCACCTCATGGTACCTTCTCTAAAATTGCGCAGGTAATCTGTCACAAAACAGACCTCAACAGATATAAGAAGATTAAAATAATCCCATGCATCCTATCAGATCACTATGGAATACGGCTGGTCTTCAATAGCAACAGAAACAATAAAAAGCTCACATACACATGGAAGCTGAACAATGCTCTATTCAATGATAACTTGGTCAAAGAAGAAATAAAGTAAGAAATTAAAGACTATTTATAATTTAATGAAAATTAAGGTAAAACATACCCAAACTTATGTGACACAATGCAAACACTGCTAAGAGGAGAACTCATAGCTCTGAGTGTCTTCAAAAAGAAACTGGAGAGAGCATACATTAGCAGATTAACAGTACACCTGATAGCTCTAGAACAAAAAGAAGCAAATACATCCAAGAGGACTAGATCACAGGAAGAAGTCCCTGAGATCTCTGATTTGACAGGCTGCCAGTTCTCAATGTGGATGACCTTAGCAAAAATGTCTAACAGTGGGAATACAGAACCTGAAGAGACCATCTCCAGCAGTTAGACATGGTCTCTAGAGGAGGGGTGGGGCCAGAAATCTATCTTCAAAATTTTTGTTCCAAAGTTGTTCTTATCTGAATGAAATGCAGGACAAAAATGGAGCAGAGCCTGAATGGCCAACAAGTGACTGTCCCAACTTTGGATTTGTCCCACAGGCAGGCACCAAACCATGACTTTATTACTGATACCATTTTGTGCTTGTATACTGGAGCCTAACATGGCTGTCCTCTGAGACGCTACCAACAACTGACTGAGAAAGATGCAGACATTCACAACCAAACATTAGACTAAGGTTTGGACCCAGTATGGTAGAGTTAAGGGAAGGATCGAAGGAGCTGAAGAGAATGGCTACCCCATAGGAAGACTCACAGTGTCAAATAACCCAGACACTTTCGGAGCTCCCAGAGTTTAAACCACCAACGAAATGCCTGCCATACAGGGGCTAGCCTGAAGTCTCTGGCACATATGTAGCAGAGGACTGTCTTGTCTGGCTTCATTGGGAGGGAATGGTCCAAACCCTGTAAAGACATGAAGCCCCAGGAAAGGGGGAAGCTGGAGTGGGCACACTCTCAGGCGCAAAGGTGAGGGGGAAGAGGGAATGCAGAAAGAACTCTGTGAGAGAGGGACCTGGAGTGGGGGAAACATTTGGGACGTAATTAAGTAATAATAATAAAAAATATGATGAAATGAAAAAAATATATTTTCTATAGAAATAAAATCAAGCAAATTTGTCTTTCTCTGCTTTGTCTGTTGGGCTAAGCAACACGGTTCCAGTATTAATCCTGCTGCCACCAACTGCAGAATCTCTTTGTTGAAGTTTCGCAGCACTTTTACCTTATTCATTCAAGTCAATGGGGCACTAGTTACTTCTGTATTTTGGCTATTCTGAATAAAGTTTCTATGAACCTGAGAGAAAGGCCATGTTTTCAAACCCCTTCTGATTTCATTTGCGTTTGATTTATAACTAGAGATATTTAGTATAACTGAATCACATTTCTCTTTATAACTTTTAGAAATATCTATTGTTTTCCATAATGGCTATACTCTATTATATTATTTTTTCTAACCAAGAACGTGCAGAAGTTGCCTTCTCTCTACACCCTCACTAGCACATTGATTTTACTCTTTGTTTAGTAGCCTTTATGATAGGAATGATGTAATATCTCCTTATGGACTCAATTACTAACATTGACTATTCTATCATATGCCACCTGTCAAATATTTGCATGTCCTTGCGTGCTACATTTCTAAGACTCTTCCCTCATTATTAGTTGGGATTTTTTATTTCTATTATTTATTTATTTATTTATTTTTATTTGGCAAGCAGCAACATCATGTTTCTCATTTTAATGTAGATAAAATTATTAGGTTATCTGTCATATTACAATATTTAAGTTTTTATTTTATGTCCCTTAAGATATATTTTTATAAAACACATCAACTGCAAATGTGAAGGGGAGAAAGTATGGTACCCAACCAAATTCTGCATTTCAGCAATACTTCATTCATTCTTTTAATGAAGTTTTAAGAAATGTCATATTGTCTCCACATCTTCTCCTGCATTTGTTGTCCCATGAGTTTTTGATCTTAGCCATCCTGACTGGTGTGAGTTGGAATCTCAGGATTGTTTTGATTTGCATTTCCCTGATGATTAAGTATGTTGAACATTTCTTTAGGTATTTCTCAGTCATCTGGCATTCCTCGGTTGAGAATTTTTTGTTTAGCTCTGTACTCCATTTTTAATAGGGTTATTTGACTCTCTAGAGTCTACCTTCTTGAGTTCTTTGTTCATCTTGGATATTAGCCCTCTGTCAGATGTAGTGTTGGTAAAGATCTTTTCCCAATCTGTTGGTTGCAGTTTTGTCCTATTGACAGTGTCCTTTGCCTTACAGAAGCTTTGCAATTTTATGAGGTCCCATTTGTCAATTCTTGATCTTAGAGCATAAGCTATTGGTGTTCTGTTCAGGAAAATTTCCCCTGTGCCCATGTACTCCAGGTTCTTCCACACTTTCTCTTCTATTTGATTCAGTGTACCTGGTTTTATGTGGAGATCCTTGATCCACTTGGACTTGAGCTTTGTACCAGGAGATAAGAATGGGTCAATTTGCTTCCTTCTAGAGGAGAGGCCATTTGTTGGTTCTGTGAATTCCACAGAATAGGGGAATGCAAGTCAGGAAATTCAGGAGGGATGAGCAGAGGAAGGGAGGATGAGATAGGGGTTTTCAGAGGGGCAACATGGCAAGGGGATAGCATTTGAAATGTAAATAAAGCAAATATCTAAAAAAAAAGAATGAAGCCACTAAAGAAAGAAATTGTCATATCTGTCAAACATAACATGGCATTTATCTATCCAGTTCTTGTCTCCCACCCCTCTCCCGCCCTTGTCCTAATGCTCCCCTACCACCTTGTCCTACCAATATCTTTATGCTATCTTTATTTTTTAAATTTCTTTTTAGAAGTAGTAAAGGATATTTACAAAATGGAAAAAAAGAGGAAACATCATATTAACATGAGCTTGACATATCTCTAGTTATTTTCTCTGAAGCTTATGACATGGCACTGGTGATACTGCAAAAAAAAACCAGGGGCTGCCAGAAGACCAAAATATGGAGGCACAGACCTGCTTTATCCCACAGGAGCTCACCAAATGGGGATGGCAATGACCTCACACCAACACCAGGAGAAGGCATTTAGGGGACATAGCTGTATTCATCTGCAGATGGTTGGCTGAGTTCAATGTACTGCTTGTCTATGAGAACTTCTATGCACTTCTTAATCATGCTGATACTGGGACTGAACCTGGATCTTGATTGGCTGATTACCTCTTGAATGAGGGCATTGTGATGAAGCACTTTGTGCGCTTTCATGAAGTGGACAATAGCAGCTTAAAGATACATTTTCCAGTCCTCATCTACAGCACTTTTAGTCTGTTCCAGTTCTGGTGGCGTATCCTTTTGCATTAACTTAGTAATCTTAAAGTTTGTTCTTTTAGTGCTGACGCTCATATTTAATGAAGATTCTGCATTGATACCTTCCTTTTCTGGATCATTGTTAATCATTTTCACATCAAGTAATGATTTGATTGTTTTGGTCAGCTCCTCTTCATTCATCTGGGTACTGTCTTGAAGTTCTTTGTAGCTGACAGTTTCACTCTTGTTAAAGGGAAGAAGAACTGCCATTTGGTAGGTTGTAACCAAAGCTACACATGGTTTTCCCAAATAGTTGATTCTAATTTCACCTGTACAGAGATAATGTATCCATGTCAGTTTCCTTCCACTGAAATGCTGGCTATAAAACAATTCAAACATCTGGACATTTGTTTCTAACTCTTGGAGGATCACAAATGTGGACAAAGGAGCTTAAGAGAGAGGCCACGAACCAGTCTGAAGGACATATATCTGGAAACTAATCCCCAAATCAATCACGGTGTCTTGGTTTCTGATGAAATTGTTGAACTTGTTGAGATCAGTGGTGACACTCATGTCTGTGTAGAGTTGATGCAGCTTGCAGGTAAACTCATAACCACAGGCTCGTTCTGGTCCAGTCTGTTTGGAGTTCTATAGGCTTCTTGTATGTTCATGGGCATCTCTTTCTTTAGGTTAAGAACGTTTTCTTCTATAATTTTGTTGAAGATATTTACTGGCCCTTTGAATTGTAAATCTTCACTCTCTGCTATACCTATAATTCTTAGGTTTGGTCTTCTCATTGTGTCCTGGATTTCCTGGATGTTTTGGGTTAGGAGCTTTTTGCATTTTTCATTTCCTTTGACTGTTGAGTCAATGCTTTCTATGGTATCTTTAGCACCTGAGAGTCTTTTTTCTATCTCTTGTATTCTGTTGTTGATGTTCGCATCTATGACTTTCTTTCCAAGGCTTTCTATCTCTAGAGTTGTCTCTCTTTTTGATTTTTTTATTCTTCTACTTCAATTTTTATATCCTGGATAGTTTTGTTCAGATCCTTCACTTGTTTGTTTTGTGTTTCCTCTTTAAGGGCTTCTACCTATTGACCCATGTTCTCCTATATTTCTTTAACGGATTTTTGTGTATCCTCTTTAAGGGCTTCTACCTGTTAACTCATGTTCTCCTGAATTTCTTTAAGGGAGTTATTTATGTCATTCTTGAAGTCCTCTATCAGCATCATGAGATGCGATTTTAAATCCAACTTTTGCTTTTCTGGTGTGTTGGGGTATCCAGGACTTGCTTTGGTGGAAGCCCTGGGTTCAGATGTTGCCAAGTATCCTTGTTTTCTGTTGAGAGGGTTCTTGTCCTTGCCTTTTGCCATCTGGTTATCTCTAGTGTTAGTTGGTCTTGCTGTCTCTGGCTGGAGTTTATCCCTCCTGTGGGTCTGTAAACCTGTGTCTGTACTCCTGGGAGACCATCTCTCTTCTGGCAGGGTCTATGCACAGAAGGCTGTGGAGCTGCCTGGCTCCTTGTAAATGACAACCAGAAAGCTCCTGTCCCAGCTTCTATACTGATCATATGTCCTGTGGACTCCTGGCTGTCTCCCTCCAGAGAGATATTGGAGAGAAAGTTTAGATCTACCCTCTATGCTCAGGAGTGAAAGTGCTGCTGGGAGATCACTCTATCTTAGCAGGCTGTGCACAGAAGGTTGTGGGGATGCCTGGTTCCCTGGCTTAAATGGCCTGGAGCACTTCTTCAGTAGGGCTCATGGAAATGCATACTTGCAGAAACAAAGGCTTACCTTAATATAGGTGTCAGGGATAAAAATAATCAAGTTGAAGTTTACTCTCAGATATATAAAACAATACATTTTATCTTGCAAGATATTTCCTATCCATTTACATTGAGGCAGTGAGAGGCCAGTGATTTGAGAGAGGAGAAAGAGCTAAGGTAAGTGAGGGGTCGATATATATATATATATATATATATATATATATATATATATATATATATATATATATATATATAGAGAGAGAGAGAGAGAGAGAGAGAGAGAGAGAGAGAGAAAGAGAGAGAGAGAAAGGGGGGGGCTCTGTGGACCAGTTGAGCTGAACAGGGAAGAAGACGCAGATATCCAAATGGCTTCATATTTGGATTTGAAGTGTTTCTTCAAATACTCAAAGCACGTATTTCTAGTGCTTTTGAGAGGTTAGAAATTTTGGGGTAAGATCTTATCACTGTAAATTCGCTTTATGAAATTGGGAGTTTCTTGTACATGAGTATATTTGGTTAACTATTCAAGTGTAAGAGTCATGTTTTACCAGATATTGGAAGGAGTGGTGCTGAGGCCTGGTGGGGCAGAACTCTTTCTTAAATATTCCCCATACATTTTATATGAAATATATCTAAACTAGCCATACCTTAATAGTAACATACATCCACTAAATTAAAGACAATTCCCTATAACTATAGATAATACTAAAATAGTCTGAGAAATAGCAAAACCAATGCCAAACAAGGCAATTCATTACTGTAAAATCAGCATTCAGGAAGCCGAAGTCAGAAGACTGATACTAATTTGAGACTAGCAGTGGCTATGTATTGTATACTAAGGAATCCAGAGCACTCTTTCCCCACAAAAGAAATAAACAAGTTAAAAAAAAACAGATGAATAGAACCAAGAATTATACGGTGAACAAAGATGAATTTAACTTCCATCTTAAATGAATGTTAAAATCTTTTAATGGATGATGATTTCTTAAGAGTATAGCTCATAATATTGTGAATATTATGATTGCTACAAATGAGAAATAAATGACTATGAACTATAATTTCAAAAAAATATTCCAATAGAAAAAGATTCTGATTCAAAATTAGCATATAGGAACTTTAGAGCAACTGCTATGAATATGTTTGTGGAATTAAAAAGCAATGGATATGCTTGGGACCATATAGGCAATCACAGATTATAAATTATATAGATAATCAAAATACAGACAATGAGTATTGTACTGAAATATCTACTGCATACAAAGTAAAAGTGACTAGAGACAAATTACAAGTCTCTGGCACAAATAGAGAAACCCTTTAGGCAATCTTCTAGATATATTAACATAAAACTTTATTTTGAAGGACTTTTAACTCAGTTATGTGAAATATGATGTTTGATTTTCAGCAACAGAAGCTACAGATATACCAAAATTCAAAAGCAAACATCACCAGAAAAGGAAATACATTTGGAGAGATAAAGCAAGCATGGAATATGACCATAATTCTAATGATATTATAATTCAAACTATGGTAAATATGCCAAAGAATTCAATTCCTATAAGTTGGCAATATGCCAGAAGAGAAGGGAGAGTATGAGTGGAAAGGAAGAACTACTTTTAAAGCTTAAATCCAAATGATCATAGTGGGTTTCTGAATATGGTGTGAGATTTAAATACAGTTTAACTTTTTTAGCTCCAAGTATCTGTTTTCCAAGTGCTATTTCTCCATTGTATGTTCTTGGCATTCTTTTCAAATATGTTTTTACTAGTAATGTGTGCAATTACTGATGGATAAATTCGGTCCTGGTAATCTTTGTTTATGTTTTTTATATTTTGTCAGTATCATCATGGTTATATGTCTCTAGCTATTCAGTAGATTTTGAAATGGGATGAAGTGCAGCCTTTACCTTTTTTGTTTTGGCTATTTGTAGACTTATGTGACTCTAGGTAAGTTTTAGGATATTTCATCCTTATATTTTTTTGTTTGCTTGCTTTGAAAAATGACATTGAATGACTTTTCCTTCTGTCTCTGCTCCATACTTTGTTTCAGCATTTTCTCCCATGACTATTTTGTTCCCCCCAAAGCACGCACAATTTGGTCTTATTTCTTCTTGAACTTCATATGGCCTGTGAATTGTATCTTGGTTATTATGAGCTTTTGGGATAATATCCACTTATCAGTTAGTGCATACCATGTGTGTTCTTTTGTGATTGGGTTACCTTAATCAGGATGACATTTTCTAGTTCCATCCATTTGCCTAAGAATTTCATGAGTTCATTGTTTTTAATCGCAAAGTAGTACTTCATTGTATAAATGTACCACATTTTCTGTATCCATTTGTCTGTTGAGTGACATCTGGGTTCTTTCCATGTTCCAGCTATTATATATAAGGCTACTATGAACACAGTGGAGCATGTATCCTTGTTATATGTTGGAGAATCTTTTGGGTATATGCCCAGTATTGGTATAGCTGGGTCCTCCTGCCCATCCCATATACAGTCACCAAACCCAGACACTATTGTATATGCCAAGAAGTGCTTGCTGACAGGAGCCTGATATAACTGTCTCCTGAGAAGATTTGCCAGTGCCTAACAAATACAGAAATCAATGCTCACAGCCAACCAATGGCAGGAATGCAGTATCCTCAATGGGGTCCCCAAGGGAGGAGTTAGAGAAAGGGCTGAAGGAGATGAAGGGGTTTGTAACCCCATAGGAAGAACAATAATATCAACCAACCAGAAGCCCCAGAGCACCCAGGGGCTATACCACCAACCATGGAGTACACATGGAGGGCCCATGGCTCCAGCTGCATATGTAGCAGAGGATGGCCTTGTAGGACATCAATCAGAGGAGAGGCCTGTAAAGACTCAATGCCCCAGTATAGGGGAATTCAAGGGTGGGGAGGTGGCAGTGCATGGCTTAGTGGGGGAATACCCTCATAGAAACAGTGGAGGGGGACTGGGAAAGAGATAACATTTGAAGTGTAAATAAAGGAAATATCCAATAGAAATTTTAAAAAGAAAAATGATATTGAAATTACATAAGGGATTGTAATGGAAATGTAGAATGCTTTGGAGAATATTTTATAGGTATTATGACATTGTTTCCATCCTTTCTTAAGATACTTGGTTGGTAATGTTACAAAACAATACTGGTTTTTGTAACTAGCTTTCATCACCTTCAACTTGACTGATAATTAATCTATCTAGTTTACATTTCATTTTAAGGGTTGTTTTACACAAAAAGAATTATGAGAACTGAAAATAGAGAAAATGGCACTTAAAATGCTTTGCTGAATATAGTTTGCTAGTAGGAGACTAAAAATGTTCACAACTCTATTATCAAGAATATCACCCTATAGTTTGATTTCTCATAATATTCATGCTTATTACTATTACAGGTTGATATCAGGTATGTGAAATAAGCTAGGACATATTTTCTTCCTGTAAATTTTAGGAAGAGTTTGTAAAGACTTTTTTTCTTCCTGCAGGAGGTATTGCCATCCTCAATCTAAGAAAGCAAGGTATTGGCAAAAACAACAACAACAACAACAACAACAACACAACCCAGACACATAAATCAATGGAACTGAATTGAAGATTCAGGCATAAACCCACACACATGAATGGATGCCTAGGTTTTGATGAAGAAGTCAGAAATATACACAGGATATAAAATCGACAAACATCACCTTATGAAAATGGTGCTGGTAATACTGGATGGCTTCATGTAGAAGAGTGCAAATAGATCCATTCTATAAAACAGTAAACTTCAAATGGATCAAAGACCTTATCATAAGGCCAGATACATTGACTTTAGCTACAGAGGCAATTGAACAATAATGCTCATAGCTATTCTATTCATTTTTAAAAATCTTCCTTTTTCCTTCCTTTTTTATTGAATATCATCTTCATTTACATTACCAATGGTAAAATCTTTCCTGATTTCCCCCATCCCCAAAGACCCCCCAACTACTCCTCCTCCCCCTGCATCCAAGTATATGCCCCTCCACCCGGCATACCACCCTATCCCCCCTCAGTTTCCTGTTGTTGGGGCCTCTGTTGAGCCTTTACCTGATGGACAGAAATTGAAAACATCCTAAAGTCCCATCAATAGATGTGTAGATAAAAATGTTACATTTACCTAGTAAAGTAATATTCAGTTCTTAAAACAGGAAATCATGAAATTCACAGATAAATGCATAGGACTGAAAATGGTCATCCTGAATGACGTAACCAGGAAATCCCCCAAAGAATATGATATGCAATCTCTCATATGAAGTTTTTAAGTCCCATGGTTTCAACAAGCAGGCTACAATCCTTATAACCACAGATTTTAGGTATAGATTTAGGAACTAGGAGGAGAAAAGGATCTCCAGAGGAATAGGAAGTAGAATTGTCAATTATGGATGGATGTGGGAGTATGGGATGGAACAGGAGATCAAATGGGAATGGGGAGGGAAAAAAGGAAGTAAGAGAAGGAATATAGGGAGAGATAGCTAAATCTAAGGACCGTTCAGGTCTTTAAATATGATATATTCTTAAAATATAAAAGTATATGAGAGAAATATAAATAGAATCACAAAATAAGAAGGGAGACAAAACCTCTTTTAGACATCCCTGACCACTGAACAAAACCTCTGATGTCAATGGAGTACATGAGTTTTTGCCAAAGTTATCCAATGGAAACCCCCAAACCACCCAGATAAGGACATTTGTTTATCTCCACAAAGTGATGGTAAAGCCCTGTTGCTGAAGACAATTCTTATATATCTCCTTGACTATAGAAACATGAAGCTGGTACCTCCCTTAGAGCCTCCATCCCTACTGACTAATGTACATGTTACTGAAAAACCCTATGTATGCTACCAGAGTAATATGGTAAATACCAACCCAGTTAAAAACTTTTGATATACCATGATGACTTTCTTTGACGTTATGCTGATCCAACAGTGGCAAAAAATTTCTGAGTGTAAACAACCAATATGATTGGATTTAAAGTCTACTCCATGAGATGGATCCTATGTCTGACACTGCTTGCATGGCCTAGAATCTGAGACTAGATAAAACATGACATAGTGGAAAACCAAATATTAGTCTTCTGCTAAAGGAATATAGTAATAAAATAATTCCTAAGGAGATTCTTCTATAATCATACATCATTGTCTGGCTCAGCCATTATCAATTTAGGGTTCTTCTGCATTAGATGGGAATACAGTGACCCATAGCTGGGTGAAGTGTATTGAGTAGGAAAACTTGATACCCTCAGTCCTAAATGGCATATCTCTATCAATTCTCCCCCTCAGGTCTCAGGAAACCTCACAAAAGAGGAGGTAGAAAGATTACTCAACACACCCAAGAACTCAAAGAGACTGGGCAGCATCCACAGGAAATTCAGAGGTCTAATGCAGATAGAACATCCAGCACTGAGAGGTGAAATTGTAAAAGTCCCCATCCCTAATCCTGAAGCAACCTCCTATTGACAGCTGCTCATAAAAGAACTTTGGATGGCGGAGAAGCATCTTAAAAAATGCTCAACTTCATTAGTCATTAGGGAAATGCAAATCAAAACAACCCTAAGATTTCATCTTACACCAGTCAGAATGGCTAAGATTAAAAATTCAGGAGACAGCAGGTGTTGGAGAGGGTGTGGAGAAAGAGGAACACTCCTCCACTGCTGGTGGGGCTGCAAATTGGTACAACCACTCTGGAAATCAGTCTGGCGGTTCCTCCGAAAACTGGGCACCTCACTTCCAGAAGATCCTGCTATACCACTCCTGGGCATATATCCAGAGGATTCCCCACCATGTAATAAGGATACATGCTCTACTATGTTCATAGCAGCCCTATTTATAATTGCCAGATGCTGGAAAGAACCCAGGTATCCCTCAACAGAAGAGTGGATGCAAAAAATGTGGTATATCTACACAATGGAGTACTATTCGGCCATTAGAAACAATGAATTCATGAAATTCTTGGGCAAATGGATGGAGCTAGATACCATCATACTAAGTGAGGTAACCCAGACTCAAAAGGTGAATCATGGTATGCACTCACTAATAAGTGGTTATTAACCTAGAAAACTGGAATACCCAAAACATAATCCACACATCAAATGAGATACAAGAAGAAAGGAGGAGTGGCCCCTGGTTCTGGAAAGACTCAGTGAAACAGTATTCGGCAAAACCAGAACGGGGAAGTGGGAAGGGGTGGGAGGGAGGACAGGGGAAGAGAAGGGGGCTTACGGGACTTTCGGGGAGTGGGGGGGCTAGAAAAGGGGAAATCATTTGAAATGTAAATAAATGATATCGAATAAAAAAAATTTAAAAAAAAGAGAAAAAAAAAAGAAAGAAAAATTAATTACTCTAGTAGTTTTTCACTGCCCTAGCAGTAGATAGATAACAAGAAATGATTTGTTTTGGTTTTGATTTTTAAAAAATCCACTTTTTCTTATATATATATATATATATATATATTATGATATCTAATTTTGTGTCTCTAGGGGATCTCTGTCTCTCTGCCTCTCTCTGTCTCTCTGTGTCTCTGTCTGTTTGCCCCCCTCTCTCTGTCTCTCTGTCTCTCTGTCTCTCTCTCTCTCTCTCTCTCTCTCTGTCTCTCTCTCTCTCTCTGTGTGTGTGTGTGTCTATGTGCCTGTGTGTCTGTGTTTTGTGCTTTTTCTTTGGTTCTTTTTGTCCTGTTTATTTGTTTGCTTTTGTCCCATTAAGGCTTGCTTGATTTTATTTTATCTTTTTTTTTCTTTTAATTGCCTGTTTGCATTTTTAGTGAGACACAGAGAGTAAGAAGAGGCATACATTTGTGTCAAGGGGAATGTGGGAATATTGTAGAGGAGTTGGGGGAAGAAAAATCATAGTCAGAAGTTATTGTATGAATAGAAATCCATTTTCAATTAAGAAAAATGCCATTTTTTGGTCTTTGAGGATGATCCTATAAATATTTCCAGCGAAAAATAATAAGGCTTTTCTTTTTCTTAATGTTTGACAATACATTTTCTCGTAATTTATACATTTCACCTATGTATTCTAATTTGTTAAGATATAATTATTCATACTAGATTTTGATGATACTTTATATTACAATACAAGGATTTTCTTTTCTTTTCTTTTCTGTTCTTTTTTTCTTTCCTTTTCTTTTTTTTTGTGGTGGGGTACAAGATTTCTCTGTGTAGCACTGACTGTCCTGGAACTCACTCTGTAGACCAGGCTGGCCTCAAACTCTTGTATCGTACCTGACTCTGCATCCCAAGTGCTCAGATTAAAGGCAGGTGCAACTATACCATGCATGATACAAGTTTAAATATAAACTCATTTGTTTCTGATTTTATTTTATCTTTTCTTTTTCCACATATAATCCAGATAAAGATTTTTTAAAATTCCATTCATATTACTAAACTTTCCTGTTGTTTTCTTAGCACTGGTTTTACTTATTTCTTCTCTCATCCTCACCACACCTTCCTTCAGCTAGCTTTTGGCTTATCTTAGTCTTTTTTGAGCTTAGACATAGCTTATTTAGGAAATGTCTTCTTCACAAATTGAATGTAGTGCCTGCTCTAAACTTGCTTTAGAAAGCTCCTTTTGCTGCATTCCATAAGTTTTGATATGTTGCTTCCATTTTTATCTCTAGATATTTTATGATATCTCTTTTTAATTATTCTTTAATATGCTGAGTGATATTAAGGACACTGTGTAACTTTAACATATTCAGATCTTACAAATTTCTTTCTACTATTATTATTTAATTTTATACAATTTTGATTAAAAGAGAATATATGGTATTATTTAAATTATTATATAATGTTAAGCTTTTTGTAAATGAACAAAATCTTTGGGAAAGAAGGTTCTCTGTATAGTTGTCAATAATATGTATTTTATTACTATATGGGAATATGTTAAATCCATTTGGTTGAAATATTAGTTACAGTCAAAATCATCCAAATTTATATTCTGTCTCGATTACCCATTTATTGTTAAAATTCAGGAATGTCTTTATCAAATCTGTCCCCTCAAGGATTGGGGATCTATGCAGAAGAGAAGATGGGAAACCATAAGATCTAAAGACTGGATGACTATAAGGAAATAGCATTTTTTTAGACACAACAGGCCTAATGCATATATGAAATCCCAGAGAATATAAGACCATGAAAATGGCCTGTACAGGTTCAATCCAGACCAAACCCAATCATTGAGAATGGAAAGTGGTAACAATTGTTCACCCCAAACTAAGAGGCTATCTGCAACTAATACATGATGGGAAAGGAAATTCAGTTTTCTTTAATAATGTAGCAAATTCTATGACAGGCTGTTCCACAGGAGTATTTGACCAATGCAAATTGGATTACATATTGTTTGGTGTCTTGTTTTCATCATTTATTTTTTGAGATAAAAAGAACATGGATTTATATGTTTGGGGGAGGTGAGGATATGGCAGAATTAAGGGATGGGAAACAATGTCATGAAAAATTTTATATGATATTCTTAAAGAAAAGTAAAATAGAAGCAGAGAAAAATATTGGGTATTGACCTCTGCTCTACTTTTATGACAGCATATCTTCTGACCATCTATTTGTGTGCCTTTTATTATATTTATGTGTCTCAATGTTGTATTTACATTCTTTAGGATTTGGACTCTATCTCTTTGTCATAACTACTTTTCATTACTTTGTTTTTTACTTAATATTAACATAAATACAATCTTGATATTTCTTTATTTCCATTTACATAGAAAATAATTTTTATTCCTTAATTCACAAGTTTCTGTGGCGGCAAAGAACTGACCCTTTTGGTAGATGGCACATAATAGAATGATATTTATTTTGTTGGTTCTCAACTTAGTCTAGACTCTTGCCACTCCATTGTAAGCATTGAAATTGCAGGCACATACCACCAAAAAAACGTAGACAATGGATGTCTTCATTTACAAGTTTAAAACATAGTATCTTAGCTAATCAGAGTCAAAAGATTAACTGCTGCCATTTTGTAAACAGTTGTTTTATTGGTGGTAGGTTAATATAAACTGTTTATTTTCACTGCTGCCTTCTTACTTAAGTTAATATTTTGTATCTTATGATATGTCTTGATTTCTTAATCCTATATATGTTTTAAAATATCCTTGAGCTATTAGTGTTGGCAAAGATTGAAAAGACACAAAATAATCACACTAGGTACTTTGTTTGCTGGCCAAAAATCAACAGTGTCTTATGTAACAACAGCAATTAATTTCTTCCTGATTCAATTTTCTATTAATTGGGAATTTCTTATTGAAGGCATGGCATTTGTTACTGGGTCTGGTTTGTAGATCCTTCCTTTAATGTGATAGCAATTGCATCTGATCAATGAAATTCAGAAGTGATTATAGAGCAAAGTTCTGAAGCACAAGCTAATGTACATGAAATCATATTGGGTGGTAATACATTGGTGCCTATAGTGTGGGCACATTCACTGCCCATTGGTACCTGTTTCTGAAGGGCAGATACAGTCAGGGGGCTAACCAATAGGAAAGTGTATACAGAGACATAGCATATCTAGGCTTAAATGTGGAAAGTTCATCTCTGTGGAGGCTGAGCTAGTATGTAAAGCACAAACATACACTTACATCATATCTCTGGACCCTCAGGTGTCAGCTGCCTCACCAAACTGATGCTTTATGTGTTTGAGTTGTGGCTTTTACAAGGCAGACACAGAGCCTAAGTGAGAAGAGTAGGCACTGATGGGAAAACCGTAAATGAGGGTTCAACAAGAGGATTGCAAGAAGTTATACCTTCTTCCCAAAAGAATAGGCCTAGTGCTGCTTTTTGGGGCTAGTAGATTTATATAGCATTCTATTTTTTTTAAATATATATGGCGATTCTTCAATGACTAAATATTTTTAAGAAGGTCACACAGTTTCTTCTCAGAACTTTAGAATTCTGTGTTATTCACAACCTCTTAAACTTTGGTCTCAAGCAGATGGGAATCTGTATTACAGCTTACACAACACATGTTGCTTTCTTGATTTTATTTTCATGTTATTTCAGGTGGGCTTCACTAAGTTTCTTAGGTAGGTCTTAACCTTATGATCTTCCTGAATCTTTGTGGCCACAATTAGCTACCCATAAAACTTGTCCCAACTTTTGTTTTAAGCTATTGATGTTTATACTGAGTACTGAGAGTCTGGAGTTTTATATTCACTCTTCTTCATTCATGTCCTTTCTGTCTACTGTTTTCTTTTTCTTTTTCCTTTCTTGTCTAGAAATTTAAGATATGATATCCTCTTCACACTGAGTGTGAATGTGTTACAGTTGTATTGTATGGGTATATGCACATGCTTGCAGGTGTTTGCAGAGACCAGAGGTATCAGAACTCTATGGAACTGAAGTTATGAGTGATTGTGAGTTGCCCCCTCTGGAAGAAAGTCTGTGTTCTTAACTCATATGACCCTCATTATTCTGTTTTCAACATATGTCTATGGGCATACTTCATCCACATTAACAAAGTATGAATGCTTAAAATAGTAGAAAGTTTGTTTCTTTACTATAGGGAAAATAAAGAACATGAGAATTTCATTCTCTGATGCATGGAACTTCTAAGTTCTTTTTTGAGATAATTGCCTTCTCAATTCATGCACATATATATGTATATATCTGTATATATGGAAGTGTAGTGAAAATTTGTGGCTTTCCACTTAGAATAAATGTTCCAGAGTTAAGCTCCATTATTGATTTTTCTATTTTTTAAAGATTAAGTAACAAATTTAACATTTGTATTTAAACTATCTTAAAGAGTTTTGCAACCAGGATATTGACTTAATATGCAAATTATAGACTACCTAAGATAAAGGTAATGAGATTTATGTGTATCAGTAATCAGTAAATCAGTAAATCAGTAGACAGAAAGGACATGAATGAAAAAGAGTGAATATAAAACTCCAGACTCTCAGTACTCAATATAAACATCAATAGCTTAAAACAAAAGTTGGGATAAGTTTTATGGGTAGCTAATGGAAATAAATTTTAAAAGAATATATAAGTAAACTTGAAGGTTGTTGAATAAGAGATGCTAAATTCCTTAAGCCAATACACAAATATGATGTAAAGAATCCTCGGAATTCCCACAAAAGTATAAATTTAAAACATTTTCTCAAGCAAAACAGAATTTTTTCTTGGTTTTTTGAGACAAGTTTTCTTTGTGTAACAATGACTGTCCCAGAACTAGTTTTGTAGACTCAGCTTCCCTTGAACTCATAGAGTTCTACCTGTCTCTCTCTCTGGAATACTAGGATTGATGATACACACTAACACCACACTGCATAACAACAATTTGATATATGAAAATATAACAGTCTAGAGTTAAGTTTGTGTTATGACAAACATTCATTCTTACAGAAAGATGTCAGATACTTGGTGACTGCTAAGGAGGACAAAACACAGGTCATCTATAAGACCACAGAGAACACATGACTGCTGAGCCATCCTCCAAACCCAAAGTTTGGAATGATTGAATTTATATATATAGTGTGTGTATGTGTGACAAACTTATTAAATTTAACTTGTAGTATAAGTTTACTGATTAACGGTTTTGTGTGTGTGTGTGTGTGTGTGTGTGTATAAGTACCTATATATATAATTAGTAGCAATATTTAATTTATGACTATAACTGCCTGCATCACATTGGTTGGTGTTGAACATGAAATTCATTTTTTGTACATTTGCAGATTTCTTTCATATAATACAGATATTTTACTGAGAATTAGGAAATCCAGAATATAAAGATTTTTTTATTCAATATATTTTTTATTTACATTTCAAATGATTTCCCCTTTTCTGGCCCCCCACTCCCAGAAAGTCACATAAGCCCCCTTCCCTCCCCCTGTTCTCCCACCTACCCCTTCCCACTTCCCTGTTCTGGTTTTGCCAATATAAAGAATATTTAAAAATACTTTTTGTGCTTGCATTAGTTTTGCTCTGTACTACAAACAAAATGTGATTGGGTAGTGAATGTACTTGATCATTACTTTGATGTTAAAATGCTTTATAGTGTTGGAGTTTTCTGCCAGAGATGTCAACTCACTGTCATTTTCAAGAGATACATGACTGCTTCTGAGCAGCAAGTTTTCCAAGCAACAACTTTTATTATTTGAGGCTTTCAAGCTGCATGGGTCTCCTTTTAAACAGTTTGTACTTAGAAACTCTGAAGAGGATATGAGCAAGCTTTCATAATCCAAACTTTAGTCCCAGATAAGTTTTATAATCTATGTGGGTGGATACCTTTCAGAAGAACACACATTGGCATGTCATTCATTTTGGGCATGTATCTGTTTCTTCTGAATATTTGAGGGAATGATGTTGTATTGATTGTGCATTTTCAAAATAACTTATGGAATTTATAAATATCATGGAAAAGAGGCAAAGCAATATTCTTAATGAATGAGTGCCAAAAAGACTTGGTCATTTATTGACCCCCATAAAGTAAGGTTGGCTACTGTATATTTAGATCATTTTTGGCATTTTCTATGAACACCTAAGCTAAGCCTTATCCTCACTGGTTTATACATGGGAACAGAACTCATCAGAGTTCTGTTGTTCTTTGTCTTCATGTCTTCTGGTCAGATGGAAATGTCCCATAAAATTTCAGGCCAGAATATTAAAATAAAAACTATTAGAATACTGGATTATGAAAGAGCTAAATTGGCCAGGCATTGCCTTTAATCCCAGCACTCAGTAGGCACAGGCAGGTGGGTCTCTGAGTTCCAGGCCAGAGTGACTACCAGGACAGCCAAGGCTTCACAGAAAAAGACAGGAAAATGGTAGTAAAACAAACAAACAGACAAATAACAAACAGAAAAAGGAGCTGAGAACATAAAAATCCTAGATATTAATCAGCATAATACTCGAGTATTGCTTTATTATTCTCACATCAGTATTTTCTTATTTTAAGCTTTATTTTTAATGATTTCATTATGTAATTTAGCATAATTCATGAGGGCATTTGAAGTCACCCTGGGTTTGTGAAGAATATAGAACTGAGAGATCAAAGCTTGGCAGACTGCTATGCAGTATTACAGAAAAAGCATGTTATTTGTACAGCTTTCTACTTAAGAACTCAGTTTTCAATACTACTAAATTGTTGCTTGTTTCAGTTTCCATTTGTTACTGCAGTGAAGCACACTGAACAAACACAACTTAGGGGGAAAAGGATTTATTTGGCTTAAGGTTCTGCTCCATCACTGACATAGCTCAAGGAAGGAACTCAAGCAGAAACTTGAAGCAGAAACCATGGAGGAAGAATGCATGGTGGCAACACTGATTGACATGTCAATGTGAATAGGGAGAATTTCTTTACATTCCATGGTTCATTTTTCTTTCTCTCATTCTTTATTTTTGTATTGAATGTCTTATTTTCAAAATAACCACACACTTCTTAAAGCATTGTTATATAAGCTAATAAAATAGGCTAAATTAGAATTTCCCTTTAAAATTAGACTTCCAGAAGTGGACTTCATCTACTGAAAAAATAGAAAAGATGAGTAAAATAATAAGACCAATGGTAAATACTACACTAAACAACAAATACATTTAAATTGATTTAAATCCACCAGCATGCCTCTGTCATTTTGTGTGATTTTTGGTTTTCAGATATTTTGTAACTTATCTCCTTCTTCCTACATATAATCTTTTTTAGCACCTCTGAAACCTGCCAAAATTGGACTAGATAAAGTTTAGAACAGAAGGTATGACCAGTAAACCCAAGGCCCTGAGTTAAATTCTAAGTACCAAAAAAATAATTCAGGAACAAGGAGGAGAGACAAGAGGCACAATATAGCAAATGGAACAAAGGAAATTTCTTTGGGTTGGGCATAGGGATAGGAGTCCACATATCAGTAGATGGTGTTTCTGTCTGTTGAAGAAAGTCTGACAGAACATACGGATGAGAGGACCCTGGAGGGGTTCAGGAGATGGCTCCAAGTTTAAAGGGAAGGTCCTTATGTTTGCATAGCCATAATCCATTTCTTTTTGCAATTGGGTTGTTTGTGCTCTTGGTGTTTACTTTTCTGTGTTCTGTTATTCTAACCCTTTGTTAGGTGTATATCTAGCAAAAAACATTTTCCTATTCTGTAGGCTTTCTTGTCAAATGACTAACAGCCAAGTTTTCAGTGCACTTGCTAATTTTTTGGTCCTATTTCTTGGGCAACCAGAGTTCTTAGGAGCTCATGGGCCAAAAAGAAGGGAACATATTGATATTATTGGGCTATCCAGTCTTAGAAGATACATTAGACGTTAGGTGATAGTTAATAGAGAAACTAACAATTGTCAAATAAAGAGAAAAGTCATTAAATTCTCAGGCACAGATGGGATATCTATATCACACTTCTTACATCTAAAGGTACAAGGTCTATCAACAAAGTAGGAGATAATTACAAGAGCCAGAGGTCACCTGTGAACTGTACCAAGGAGAATCTTCTGTATAAAACAGGACTGGTATACACAAGAATGATAGCAGCAGTAGCTGCTTACACAAGAACAAACCAGTCAATATTGTGACATTGAGAGGGGGAATGCCCCACAAGTTCCCAGTTTAAAGTGAGGAGCCATTGACAGTTGATGGCTGTTGAGGCATGAGAGTCACATTTCTTTTAAAATATACTCCTTTGGACTACTCAGTCCTATATAAGATAACTTTTTCAAATATATCTACTCAAGGCACCGGGATTTAAGTGTAAAAGACATCAAATAAGTGTAAGAGCCAGATGTGGCAGGTGACTCAAAGAAAATAAAATCTTTTGGACACAACATTAATGATACTCATATGAACTCCCAGAGACTGTGACAGCATGCACAAGACATTCATGGTTCAAACCAGATGAAAATTCACGACAGAGAAGGAAAATGGGCATGATGTCTCATCTCTAACCAAGCTATTTACAAATGGTACAAGCTGAGAAAAGAAAAATCAGCTTTCCCAACTCAGTGACACTGGTAATATCATCTACTCTCTATGCTCAAGATCTTCTGACTAACACAAAATACATTCCATATTTATTTAATATGTGTCTTTTGTTTTCTGTTGATAATTTTGTCCTTTTTTAAATATGTGGGTTTTTTTATTTTTCTAAAGAAGAAAACATGAAGTTGTATGGATAGGAATATCAGAAGGATCTGGGAAGAGCTATGATAAGGAAACAAATATAATTAATATGTACTGTATAAGATAGCTGATTGAGAGAGCAGCAGAGGAAGACAATCCCCGCGGCCATATTTGCTGCCTGCTGAGACAGAAAAGGGTCATTAGGTACTGTATCACCCTGAGCTTTAGATCTCTGGGGGTACAAACTGCCAGGGGTCTGCCTGCACTCAGGAACTGAGCACATAGGCGGTTCATCTGCAAGCTGGTCATTCGCGGGACCTGTGTCCTACTTGAGAATCAACAGAGGGAGTGACCCCCACCACACCATCTTCGGCCCATAACAGAGCAGTCAAAGAACACCTGGTTCACCTTGACAACCCAAGTATAACATTTCTTGAGGCAAGACTGAGCAGGCCTCCAAAGGCACAAAAGAGGAAGGCAGCATATCAGTTATCTGTGGCAGAGGAAACCCAGTCACCCAGTGTTGCAGAAATAACCTTAAAGATCCACAGTAGGTTGAAGCACCAGCCAGTGACAATAAGACCATCTAACACCAGGGAGAACTAGATGGCTAAAGGCAAACGTAGGAACCTGACTAACAGAAACCAAGGAATTATGGCAGTTCCCCAATTCCCCAACAATAGCAAGTCCTAGATACCCCAACACACCAGAAAAACAAGAGTTGGATTTAAAAGCACTGGTAAGGATGCTGTTAGAGGAACACATGAAGGACATAAATAAATCTCTTAATGAAATTCAGGAGAAAAAAGATTAAAAGCTAGAAGCCCTTATAAGGGAAACACAAAAATCACTTAAAGAAATTCAGGAGATTATGGGTCAGAAGTTAGTAGCCAATAAGGAGGAAATGCAAAAATCACTTAAAAATTACGGGAGAAGTTTGATCAACAGGCAGAAGTCATGAAAGAGGAAACACAAAAATCACACAAAGAATTAGAGGAAAACACAAACAAGCAAATTACAGAACTGAGCAAAAACTTCCAGGATCTAAAAACAGAAGTAGAAACAACTATGAAAGCACAGAGGGAGACAACTTTGGGGATAGAAAACCTTGGGAAGAAATCAGGGACCATAGATGCAAATATCAACAACAGAATACAAGAGATAGAAGAAAGAATCTCAGATGCCGAAGATACCATAGAAACCATGGACTCAACAGTCAAAGAAAGTGCAAAATTCAAAAGGCATATAACCCGAAACATCCAGGAAATCCAGGACACAATGAGAAAGCCAAATCTAAGGATTATAGGCATTGATGAAAGTGAAAATTTACAACTTAAAGGGCCAGCAAATATCTTCAACAAAATTATGGAAGAAAACTTCCCTAAGCTAAAGAGAAGCTCATGAATATACAAGAAGCCTACAGAACTTCAAACAGACTGGACCAGAACAGAAATACCTCCCATCACATAATAATCAAAACCCCAAATGTACTAAACAAAGAAAGAATACTTAGGGCAGTAACAGAAAAAGGGCAAGTAACATATAAAGGAAGACCTATCAGAAGTATACCAGACTTCTCACCAGAGACCATGAGAGCTAGAAGATCCTGGGCAGAGCTCATGCAGACTCTAAGAGAACACAAATGCCAGCCAAGGCTACTATACCCAGAGAAACTCTCAATCACTATAGATGGAGAAACCAAGATATTCCATGACAAAACCAAATTTACACAGTATCTTTCTACAAGCCCAGCCCTACACAGGATAATAGGGGGAAAACACCATTACAATGAGGGAAACTATACCCTGGAATAAACAGGATATTAAGCTTCTTTCATCAAACCCAAAAGGAGATAACCACACAAGTATAAAATTAAAATCAAAAATGTTAGGAAGCAATAACCACTACTCCTTAATATCTCTTAGCATCAATGGACACAATTCCCCAATAAAAAGACATAGACTAACAAGACTGGTTACATAAACAGGACCCTACATTTTCCTGCATACAGGAAACACACCTCAGTGTCAAAGACAAAAACTACCTTAGAGTAAAAGACTGGAAGGTAATTCTACAAGCAAATGGTCACAGGAAACAAGCCAGAGTTACCATTCTAATATCAGATAAAATTGAATTTCAACCTAATGTCATCAAAAGAGACATGGAAGGTCACTTCTTGCTGGTCAAAGGAAAAATCCAACAAGAAGAACTCTCCATCCTGAACATCTATGCTCCAAGTACAAGGGCGCCCTCATTCATAAAAGAAACTTTACTAAAGCTCAAAGCACACATTGCACCTAACACAAGAATTGTGGGTGACTTCAACATTCCACTCTCACCAATGGACCAATCAGGAAAACAGAAACTATACAGGGAGACAGTGAAACTAATTGAAGCTTTGGACCAATTGGATTTAACAGATATATATAGAACTTTTCATCCCAAAGCAAAAGAATATACCTTTTTCTCAGCACCTCATGGTACCTTCTCCAAAATAGATCATATAGTTGGTCGCAAGAAAGTCCTCAACAAATATAAGAAGATTGAAATAATCCCATGCCTCCTATCAGATCACTATGGAGTAAAAGTGGTCTTTAATAACAATAAAAACAACAGAAATCCCACTTACACATGGAAACTGAACAATACTCTACTCAATGATACCTTGGTCAAGGAAGAAATAAGAAAGAAATTAAAGATTTTTTAGAATTTAACGAAAATGAAGACACGACATACAGAAATCTATGGGACACAATGAAAGCAGTGCTAAGAGGAAAACTCAAAGCTTTGAGTGCTTCCAAAAAAAAATTCGAGAAAGCATACACTAGAAGATTAATGGAACAATTGAAAACCCTGGAACAAGAAGAAGCTAATTCACCCAGGAGGAGAAGAAGACAGGAAATTATCAAACTCAGGGCTGAAATCAATCAAGTAGAAACAAAGAGAACCATACAAAGAATCAACAAAACCAAAAGCTGGTTCTTTGAAAAAAATTAACAAGATAGATAAACCCTTAGCCAGACTAACCAAAGAGCACAGAGAAAGTATCCAAATTAACAAAATTAGAAATGAAATGGGAGATATTACAACAGAAACTGAGGAAATTAAAAAATCATCAGATCCTAATACAAAAACCTGTACTCAACACAACTGGAGAATCTGGAGGAATGGACAATTTCTTAGACAGATACCAAATACCAAAATTAGACGATGATCAAATAGACCATCTAAACAGACCCATGAACCCTAAAGAAATAGGAGGGGTCATAGATAGCCTTCGGACCAAAAAAATCACAGGGCCAGATGGTTTCAGTGCATAATTCTATCAGACCTTCAAAGAAGACTTAACAACAATACTCTTCAAACTATTGCACTTAATATATACAGAAGGAACACTACCCAACTCTTTCTTCGAAGCCACTATTACGCTGATACCAAAACCACACAAATATCCAACTTAGAAAGAGAATTTGAAGACAATTTCCCTTATGAATGTCGATTCAAAAATACTCAATAAAATTCTTGCCAGCTGAATCCAAGAATACATCAAAATGATCATCCACCATGATCAAGTAGGCTTCATCCCAGGGATGCAGGGATGTTTCAGTATAAGGAAATCCATAAATGCTATCCACTACATAAACAAACTCAAAGAAAAAAAAGCACATGGTCATTTCATTGGATGCTGAAAAAGCATTTGACAAAATTCAGCGTCCTTTCATGCTAAAAGTCTTGGAAAGGACAGGAATTCAAGGCCCATATCCAAACATAGTAAAAGCAATACACAGCAAACCGGTAGTCAACACCAAACTAAATGGAGAGAAACTTGAAGCAATCCCACTAAAATCAGGGACTAGACAAGGCTGCCCCCTCTCTCCATATCTTTTCAATATAGTTCTTGAAGTCCTAGTTAGAGCAATTAGACAACATAAGGAGGTCAAAGGAATACAAATTGGAAACGAAGAAGTCAAACTATCACTATTTGCAGATGGCATGATAGTATACTTAAGTGACACAAAAAACTCTACTAGAGAACTCCTACAGCTGATAAACAACTTCAGCAAAGTGGTTGGCTACAAAATCAATCCAAGCAAATCAGTAGCCTTTATATACTCAAAGGATAAGCAGACTGAGAAAGAAATTAGGGAAATGACACCCTTCACAATAGCCACAAACAGCATAAAGTATCTTGGGGTGACTCTAACCAAACAAGTGAAAGACCTATACAAGAATTTCAGATCTCTGAAGAAGAAAATCAAAGAAGACCTCAGAAAAAAAAATCTCCCATGCTCGTGGATTGGCAGAATTAATATCGTTAAAATGGCCATCTTGCCAAAAGCAATCTACAGATTCAATGCAATTCCCATCAAAATCCCAACTCAGTTCTTCATAGAGTTAGAAGGAGCAATTTTCAAATTCATCTGGAATAATGGGCGGCGGCGGCGGCGGCGGTAGCAGTGGCTGCTCCAGCTGAAGGGCCATCAGCAGTGGAACCAAGGCGACACAGGGTCCAGTTAGGCCCTGCGCCCACGACCACTGACCTTCGCTGACCAGCCGGGCGGCAAGCAACTGCGGTTCTGCGGAGCCTTTCGCTGCACGGAAGCCACTTCAGAACTCGGCTGCCCGCCAGTCAGGAGAGACTCACCGCCATCTTGATCCCGGGCTCCAGAGATCGGTCAGACTGAGGTACACAAACATAATCCTAGGCCCAACACCGCAGGGGTCTGAGCCAGACGGGCGTTGGCCTGCACCCAGGCCCTGGGCTGTTCGAGTGGCCATCAGGGCGCCAACCCAGCCAGGAGATTTTTTTTGCCCCGGCCGGTGCACGCGCCGCCATTTTGCCTACAGGAGCCAGAGTGCTCGGGAGGGCAGAGACTGCTAACAAGCGTAGCCTGAGGCTAACAAAACGGGGGTCTAGGCCCCAAAAGGCACAGGACTGACCCCAAGAACTGGGCGGCTTGGTGGGCCATCTGTGTGTCAACCAGCCCAGGAGGTTATTAGCACAACAGACTCTCCCGGTGCTTTCGCAGAGCGCGGACGCGCACGCCCGCCATCCGGGTCACCTGGCGGACCCAAATAACAGACATAGCCCTAGGGGAACTTTGCTCGGACCTTGGCCTCCCAGGCGTTTGCCTGGACTCAGGGCCCAGGCGACAAGGCTAACCTAGTGTGCGCCAGCCCGGTTGGGGAAATCGGCTGCCCAGCGGAGTGAGCGGAGCACAGGGGAGGTCACAGCAACATTCACCTTCGGAGCTCCCTGGGGGTGCACACGGGTTCCACCTGGTCCACAGACACAATCTGGGGCAAGGCCTCAGGCAGAAGCCCCCAGCTCAACTCTCTCCGCTTCAGATCAGCCTGGGTGGCCGCCACATCTCCAGGTCCCTCAAGAGGCTAGTGGGGGCTTCCGGGCGGCCAGCTGGGAGAAGTCGGTGTGCTCCAATAAATCCTGCGGGCCCCAGCGGGAGCCTTCAGGTGCCTGCTTCGGGATCTGAACAGCCTGGACAACGGGCCCCAGCGGGAGCCTTCAGGTGCCTGCTTCGGGATCTGAACAGCCTGGACAACAGCACCCTGTCTATAGGCAGTGCAGAGTGTAAGCTGTGCACCAGAGGCCAACGGGGAAGGGGCAGCTTGCACTGGTGAGTCCAGCACTGACAAGACCAAGTAACACCAGTGAGAGCCAGATGGCAAAAGGCAAACGCAGAAACGTCACTAACAGAAATCAAGGCAATATGGCAACATCTGAACCAAATTCTCCTCTACCAGCAAGTCCTGGATACCCCATCACACCAGTAAAACAAGATTTGGATTTAAAATCACTGGTCATGATGCTGGTACAGGAACACATGAAGGACATTGAGGAGAAAATGGATCAAAAGTTAGAAGCCCTTGCAAGGGAAACACAAAAATCATTGAAAGAAAACCAGGAGAATACAAAAGCCAACAAGGAGGAAATGCAAAAAACACTTAAAGAAATACAGGAGAACTTTGCTCAACAGGCTGAGGTCATGAAAGACGAAACACAAAAATCTCTTAAAGAAATACAGGAGAACTTTGGTCAACAGGCTGAGCTCATGAAAGAGGAAACACAAAAATCTCTTAAAGAATTACAGGAAAACACAAACATGCAAGGGAAGGAGCTAAGCAAAACCATCCAGGATCTAAAATCAGAAGTAGAAACAACTAAGAAAACTCAAAGGGAGACAACTTTGGAGATAGAAAGCCTTGGGAAGAAATCAGGGGACAGAGATGCAAATATCAACAACAGAATACAAGAGATAGAAGAAAGAATCTCAGATGCTGAAGATTCCATAGAAACCATGGACTCAACAGTTAAAGAAAATGCAAAGTGCAAAAAGCTTGTAACCCAAAATATCCAGGAAATCCAGGACACAATGAGAAGACCAAACCTAAGGATTATAGGCATAGATGAGAGTGAAGATTTACAACTTAAAGGGCCAGCAAATATCTTCAATAAAATTATGGAAGAAAACTTCCCTAACCTAAAGAGAGAGATGCCCATGAATATACAAGAAGCCTACAGAACTCCAAACAGACTGGACCAGAACAGAAATACTTCCCGTCACATAATAATCAAAACACCAAATGTTCTAAACAAAGAAGGAATACTAAAGGCAGTAAGAGAAAAAGGCCAAGTAACATATAAAGGAAGACCTATCAGAATCACAGCAGACTTTTCACCTGAGACTATGAAGGCTAGAAGGTCCTGGGCAGATCTCATGCAGACTCTAAGAGAACACAAATGCCAACCAAAACTACTATATCCAGCAAAACTCTCAATCACCATAGATGGAGAAACTAAGATATTTCACGACAAAACCAAGTTCACCCAATATCTATCCACAAACCCAGCCCTAAAAAGGATAATAGGAGGACAACACCAATACAAGGAGGGAAACTCCACCCTGAAAAAAGCAAGATAGTAACCTTTCATCAAACCCAAATAAGTTAAGCAATCAAATTTAAAAAATAACGTCAAAAATGATAGGAAGTAACAATCACTATTCCTTAATATCTCTTAACATCAATGGACTCAATGCCCCAATAAAAAGACACAGACTAACTGACTGGATACGTAAACAGGACCCTACATTTTGCTGCATACAGGAAACACACCTCAGGGTCAAAGACAAACACTACCTTAGAGTAAAAGGCTGGAAGACAATTTTACAAGCAAATGGTCTCAGGAAACAAGCTGGAGTAGCCATTTTAATATCAGATAAAATTGACTTTCAACCCAAAGTCATCAAAAGAGACTCTGAGGGACACTTCTTGCTGGTCAAAGGAAAAATACAACAAGAAGAACTCTCAATCCTGAACATCTATGCTCCAAATGCAAGGGCACCCTCTTTCATAAAAGAAAATTTATTAAAACTCAAAGCACACATTGCACCTAACACAATAATTGTGGGTGACTTCAACACTGCACTTTCCTCAATGGACCGATCAGGAAAACAGAAACTAAACAAGGACACAATGAAACTAATTGAAGCTTTGGACCAATTAGATTTAACTGATATATATAGAACATTCTATCCTAAAACAAAAGAATATACCTTTTTTTCAGCACCTCACGGTACCTTCTCCAAAATCGACCATATAATTGGTCACAAGACAGACCTCAACAAATATAAAAAGATAGAACTAATCCCATGCCTACTATCCGATCACTATGGAATAAAAGTGGTCTTCAATAGCAACAGAAACAACAGAAAACCCACAAACACGTGGAGATTGAACAATACTCTACTCAATGACACCTTGGTCAAGGAAGAAATAAAGAAAGAAATTAAAGACTTTTTAGAACACAATGAAAATGAAAACACAACATACCCAAATCTATGGGACACAATGAAAGCAGTGCTAAGAGGAAAACTCATAGCCCTGAGTGCCTCCAAAAAGAAAATGGAGAGAGCATACATTACCAACTTAATGACACACCTGAAAGCCCTAGAACAAAAAGAAGCTATTTCACCAAGGAGGAGTAGAAGGCAGGAAATCATCAAACTCAGGGCCGAAATCAATCAAGTAGAAACAAAGAGAACCATACAAAAAATCAACAAAACTAGGAGCTGGTTCTTTGAGAAAATCAACAAGATAGATAAACCCTTAGCCAGACTGACCAAAGGGCACAGAGAAAGTATCCAAATTAACAAACTTAGAAATGAAAAGGGAGACATAACAACGGAAACTGAGGAAATCCAAAAAATCATCAGATCCTACTACAAGAGCCTGTACTCAACACAACTGGAGAATCTGGAGGAAATGGACAATTTCCTTGACAGATACCAAATACCAAAATTAAATCAGGACCAACTAGACCATCTAAACAGTCCCATAAAGCCTAAAGAAATAGAAGGAGTCATAGAAAGTCTTCCAACCAAAAAAAGCACAGGACCAGATGGTTTCAGTGCAGAATTCTACCAGACCTTCAAAGAAGAGTTAACACCAATACTCTTCAAACTATTCCACAAAATAGAAACAGAAGGAACACTACCCAATTCCTTCTACGAAGCCACAATTACGCTGATACCGAAGCCACACAAAGATCCAACAAAGAAAGAGAACTTCAGACCAATTTCCCTTATGAACATCGATGCAAAAATACTCAACAAAATTCTTGCCAACCGAATCCAAGAACACATCAAAACGATCATCCACCATGATCAAGTAGGCTTTATCCCGGGAATGCAGGGTTGGTTCAATATACGGAAATCCATCAATACAATCCACTACATAAACAAACTCAAAGAACAAAACCACATGGTCATTTCATTGGATGCTGAAAAAGCATTTGACAAAATTCAGCATCCTTTCATGCTTAAAGTCTTGGAGAGAACAGGAATTCAAGGCCCATACCTAAACATAGTAAAAGCAATATACAGCAAACCGGTAGCCAGCATCAAACTAAACGGAGAGAAACTTGAAGCAATCCCACTGAAATCAGGGACCAGACAAGGCTGCCCCCTTTCTCCTTATCTTTTCAATATTGTACTTGAGGTACTAGCTCGGGCAATTCGACAACATAAGGAGGTCAAAGGGATACAAATTGGAAAGGAGGAAGTCAAACTATCATTATTTGCAGACGACATGATCGTCTACCTAAGTGACCCAAAGAACTCCACTAGAGAGCTCCTACAGCTGATAAACAACTTCAGCAAAGTGGCAGGTTACAAAATCAACTCAAGCAAATCAGTGGCCTTCCTATACTCAAAGGATAAGCAGGCTGAGAAAGAAATTAGGGAAATGACCCCCTTCACAATAGCCACAAACAGTATAAAGTATCTTGGGGTGACTCTTACCAAACATGCGAAAGATCTGTATGGCAAGAACTTCAAGACTCTGAAGAAGGAAATGGAAGAAGACCTCAAAAAATGGGAAAACCTCCCATGCTCATGGATCGGTAGAATCAATATAGTTAAAATGGCCATTTTGCCTAAAGCACTATACAGATTCAATGCAATACCCATCAAAATCCCAACTCAATTCTTCACAGAGTTAGAAAGAGCAATTATCAAATTCATCTGGAACAACAAAAAACCCAGGATAGCTAAAACTATTCTCAGCAACAAAAGAAAATCTGGGGGAATCAGTATCCCTGACCTCAAGCAATACTACAGAGCAATAGTGTTAAAAACTGCATGGTATTGGTACAGTGACAGGCAGGAGGATCAATGGAACAGGATTGAAGATCCAGAAATGAACCCACACACCTATGGCCACTTGATCCTCGACAAAGAGGCTGAAAACATCCAATGGAAAAAAGATAGCCTTTTCAACAAATGGTGCTGGTTCAACTGGAGGTCAGCATGCAGAAGAATGCGAATTGATCCATCCTTGTCTCCTTGTACTAAGCTCAAATCCAAATGGATCAAGGACCTCCACATAAAGCCAGACACTCTGAAGCTAATAGAAAAGAAACTGGGGAAGACCCTTGAGGACATCGGTACAGGGAGAAAGTTTCTGAACAGAACACCAATAGCGTATGCTCTAAGAGCAAGAATTGACAAATGGGACCTCATAAGGTTACAGAGTTTCTGTAAGGCAAAGGACACCATCAAGAGGACAGATCGGCAACCAACAAATTGGGAAAAGATCTTCACCAATCCTACATCAGATAGAGGGCTAATATCCAATATATATAAAGAACTCAAGAAGTTAGACTCCAGAAAACCGAACAACCCTATTAAAAAATGGGGTACAGAGTTAAACAAAGAATTCTCACCTGAAGAACTTCGGATGGCGGAGAAACATCTTAAAAAATGCTCCACTTCATTAGTCATTAGGGAAATGCAAATCAAAACAACCCTAAGATTTCATCTTACACCAGTCAGAATGGCTAAGATTAAAAATTCAGGAGACAGCAGGTGTTGGAGAGGGTGCGGAGAAAGAGGAACACTCCTCCACTGCTGGTGGGGTTGCAAATTGGTACAACCACTCTGGAAAGCAGTCTGGCGGTTCCTCCGAAAACTGGGCACCTCACTTCCAGAAGATCCTGCTATACCACTCCTGGGCATATACCCAGAGGATTCCCCACCATGTAATAAGGATACATGCTCTACTATGTTCATAGCAGCCCTATTTATAATTGCCAGATGCTGGAAAGAACCCAGGTATCCCTCAACAGAAGAGTGGATACAAAAAATGTGGTATATCTACACAATGGAGTACTATTCAGCCATTAGAAACAATGAATTCATGAAATTCTTAGGCAAATGGATGGAGCTAGAGAACATCATACTAAGTGAGGTAACCCAGATTCAAAAGGTGAATCATGGTATGCACTCACTAATAAGTGGTTATTAACCTAGAAAACTGGAATACCCAAAACATAACCCACACATCAAATGAGATACAAGAAGAAAGCAGGAGTGGTCGCTGGTTCTGGAAAGACTCAGTGAAACAGTATTTGGCAAAACCAGAACGGGGAACTGGGAAGGGGTGGGAGGGAGGACAGGGGAAGAGAAGGGGGCTTACGGGACTTTCGGGGAGTGGGGGGGGGCTAGAAAAGGGGAAATCATTTGAAATGTAAATAAATTATATCAAATAAAAAAAAATGGAAAAAAAAATTCATCTGGAATAATAATAATAATAATAATAATAAACAGGATAGCTAAAACTATTCTGAACAGTAAAAGAACTTCTGGGGGAATCAGTATCCCAGACCTTAAGAAATGTTCAACATCATTAATCATTAGGGAAATGCAAATCAAAACAACCCTGAGATTTCACCTCACACCAGTCAGAATGGCTAAGGTCAAAAACTCAGGAGACAGCAGGTGCTGGCGAGGATGTGGAGAAAGAGGAACACTCCTCCACTGCTGGTGGGATTGCAAGATGGTGCAACCACTTTGGAAATCAGTCTCGTGGTTCCTCAGAAAACTGGGCAGGACACTTCCTGAGGACCCTGCTATACCCCTCCTGGGCATTTTCCCAGAGGATTATTCAGCATGTAATAACTACACATGCTTCACTATGTTCATAGCAGCCCTATTTGTAGTAGCCAGAAGCTGGAAATAACCCAGGTATCCTTCAACGGGGGAATGTATACAAAAAATGTGTTATATTTACACAATGGAGTACTATTCAGTCATTAGAAACAATGAATTCATGAAATTCTTAGACAAATGGATGGAGCTGGAGAACATCATACTAAGTGAGGTAACCCAGTCTCAAAAGATCCATCATGGTACTCACTCACTGATAAGTGGATATTAACCTAGAAACTTTGCATACCCAAGAAATAATCCACATATTAAATGAGGTCCAAAAAGAACGGAGGAGTGGCCCCTGGTTCTGGAAAGACTCAGTGCAAGAGTATAGGGGAATTCCAGAACAGGGAAGTGTGAAGGGGTAGATGGAGGAACAGGGGGAGGGAAGAGGGCTTATGGGACTTGCGGGGAGTGGGGACCCAGAAAAGGGGAAGTCATTTGAAATGTAAATAAAAAATATATCAATAAAGAAAAAAATTTAAAAAAGAAAGAAATAGCTGATTAAACAGTATGGTCCCTGATTTGTCTACCATGTCTCTCATGAATGGTCACACTTCCATTAATATCTAGGGCACACACATTACATCAAGGATGTTATAAACACATGTAGGGCCAGAAAAGAAGCCAGGAGTGCATCTGAGAAAAGTTACTGGATGATTGGTGTTTAATATTATCAAAATAAATTGTATACATAGTTAAAATTCTCAATGTGGTAATATAAATTATATTTTGAAAATCTACATCTTACTCCATTTAGAAAATTATCATCAAGAACAAATGACAGGCAGTGATGGTGAATAAGGAACCCTTTAAATACTGATGGAAACAATGTATATTAGTAGAACTACTAGGCAAATAACTGTGCTGATTCTGCACAAAAAAAAAAAAAAACCTTGAAAACAGTCATATGACAGGGCTGTTAATTTTGAGTGTTTCCAAAAAGGATTCATAGCTCAACATACTATAAATATGCATATTCATGTTGAGTGTGTCACTATAGTCATAATAGCTAGGAGATGGAACCATCCTAGGTGTTTGGAAGGAATGAATACAGAAAATATAGTGTTTATAGCAAAAAGGAAAGTTAAATCATGGTTCAGATTAGGCATGGGTAAAATGGGGGCATGGGAAAATCTACTAGTCCAGTCAAGATGAAAAGCCAGCAGGACAAACTCAAAATTCTGTAGCTCAACTCTCTGATGTCTTAGATGTTAATTTTTAAATGTTTATGTCTCTTCCCCGCTAGCTTTGCTGTCTACAACACACTGTTCCATCTTGGGGTGGGGCTACTCCCATTATCCAACTCTCCATGGGAATTGTCTCAGAGCTCTGGCATCTCCAATATCCTGGGGGCTCCACTGCATTCTTGTCTTGTTGTGTCATCCTTTATCTGGGCTGTCTTCCTTAGGGTAGTTTTTCTGCCACAGACTGCATAGCCTCAGAGGTATTCTAAAACCATGGGTGTGTGCATGGGGGTGGCAACAACCTACTCACACTTTAATATTTTATATGTAGCTCATACTATTTGGATGACAGATATTGCAAAATTCAGCTTCCAGCCTTGGGAACATATTCTGATCCCTTGAATCAGGTTAGCAGAAATGATTTTAATCAGCTCTTTCTTGGGAGCTGAAAATTCATTAGTATTTTTTTTCCTTTCATAAATTGGAAGCTTAGCTGGGTGAGTGCTTGCCCTGAGGACACCTTTATGATGGTTTCCATGAAGACCATTTAAACCTCTTCGTAATTGCCCTAATCTCTTTAACAGTTACTATCTTTCTTTAAGTACTTGCTTTACTGTATCATTAAACTGACTATTCTCCTTTCCTCTTCAAAATGTACATTTGTGTCTTTCTGAGTCATTTCTTTCCATTTTCACTGTCAACTTGTAGAAGTGTTACTAGTAATAGCTATGCCACAGGCTTAATTTCAAAGAGATTAGCTTACTACTCTTTAATTGAGCCTTAGGCAATCAGAGCAAAAGCAAAGACAGGCAAATTATTTGACAAAATATCATAGGAATGCCTTCTGTTCCTGTTCCTATTAAGTCCTTGTCCCCCTACTAATCCTGTTGAGCAAATCCTCCATAGTCTCCTTTTCTCTCAGCATTCAACCACTTTTCTAACCCACCAAGGTCTTCTATATTTCTAAAAAAAAAAAAATCATGATCAGGTTTTTCATAGCCATTTCTCTGGTGCCAACTTTTGAATTAACTCCTTTTTCTTGGTCTTGTGAAAGATCATGCCCTATACAAGGGTTGAATAATGAGTTTATTTGACTTTAAGATTCATTGGAAGAGTTCTTTGCTTTTGATTAATCATTTTATTCATTTACATTTGAAGTTGAAGGCTAGGCTTACAACGAAAAATACAAGGGGAAGAGTTCTCAATGACAATACAGAATGAATGACATTAATGAAAGAATGCCAGCACAAAGGTAGACCAGGAAACTGAGCTATCACATCTTCCTCTGCAAGGATGATGCAGTTTGAACTGAAAGTCAGACAAGACTGCAAACTCCCAAAGCCTGCCTCCAGTGTTATACTTCCTGGAGCAATGTTGCACTAGCTTTTCAAACAGTACCTTCAACTAGAAACCATACATTAAAACACACATGCCCATGAGGGACATTCTCAAATAAAGCACCACAATTAACTATTTGTGACATAACAGAAAAGGATTATCAGAAGGGTCGAAATTTGATGAGGAAGAAAAGAGATAACACTGGGTAAGAGGAAAGAAGAATGCATTATGAATGAAAATGCTATAATGAAACACAATATTTTGTATGCTAATTTCAAAACTAATCATATATACATTTACTGGAGTGCGATACTTGGTTTGGTGCTCTGCCAATTTCTTGCTCTTAAACTGTTTATGATGTATTCACTTGAGAATAGCTATTCATGTATACTTTAGTCAGATCAATCTTTGAGTATGCCATTTTGATAAGAAAGATTGCTAATTTCATGTTGATTACACCCCCCACGCACACAACAACCTTCGATCATATTTTTATCTACTCTACTTCATTCAGGAAACTGCTGCTGGAAATTGATCATGTTTTACAATAGCATCATTTAGCTTTGGAAGATTTTGAAGGAAAATAATTAAATTGGAGTGTTTACCTTTGCTCAGCCGAGTTTTTTTTCTTCCCGGCAGTTTTGGCTGTTTTTGATAACAGCTTTGCTGTTTATCTGGATTAGATGCTCTTTCATTTGGAGCTGAAAAGCACACTCTTTGATGATACGACAATTTCCCAGAAACAAGTGAGGGTTTTCAATCTAGGTTGCATTATGTAATGCCTGCAATCGATACATCCTTGAATGACTTAACAGTGACTGTGTCTTTATAAAAGTGTTGTTGCACAGAGCCTGGATTCACAGTGGGAAAAACTTGAGATTGGTTACAGGCGAGTGTTCTCCCTGACTCTCATGCTGTTTCCAAAACCATCACCTTGCTGCTGGGCTAAGTCAATTGCGACTTTGAAAGGTCAGCACAAGTGACATTTTTCTCTTCATAGGCACCGACATTCAGTGAATTGCTCCCAGTTGCCACAGGACAAAGAGCATGGAGAACAAAAACATGTACACATTATCCATTAGCTTATTGGTGTGGGCTATTGCTTTAGCCTGAAAGCCTGTGTTGTGTCTATTTTATTTTCTATTCTCTATTGCCCATAGTAAGGCTATAAATATTAATTTCTGTGAAATGATATAGCTTTTCCTCAGAAATATGTGTATAGCAATACACACATACATGTAGCAGTAAGCAAGGCCTGTGTATTTTAGACAATTATACTACTTAAGTATGCATGACGTCTAAACAAAAATAGGTGAAAAAAATTCAATAATCATGTAAATCCTTACTTGTTTGAAACTAAATGGGAAACTTTGCATCACTCATTTCCACTTCTTGTAATAAACATACACAAATATCTCTGATGGTTTAGGAATTACTTAACAAGTCTATGATCAATTATTGCATAGTCAAAATTCTACCCACTAAAGGCATACTGTTTTGATTCTATTCTAGCAAAAATGTGTATTCATCTTCTTCATGTATTTGAAATTCTAATAAAGGCTATTGCAGTGCATACCTCCTTGTTATTTCAGTTTCAAAGAACCATGCTATATACTTTCAACTGTAGCTTCTCAGTAGCAGAGAGTGGCCCACAGTTCATCATCCTGACTGTTTCAATCTAGTGCTAAGGACATTTCTGTAACCTGTGCCATAAAAAACAGCATTTGCAAGCTTTGGGATGTATCTAAAAATTTTGTAGAAACATATGCATGAATGGAATTGGCAGGTCATTGGGACACCTGACACATAAATACTGTCCTACTTTTGATGTGTTATGATAAAATAGCATAACAAGAAGTAAATACAAATCTTCAGGGGCTGTTTATTGTATATGTATATACACACATATATGGATATAGACTGGCTGGTTAGGATTGAATAACCAGTTTTGGTGTTTATACCTGGGGAAGACTTATTCTCCATCTCTACGCAATGCAGTCATTAGTTGCCTAAAAGTGTTCATGTAGGTTTGGACCCCTTGACATTTCCCCATCCACTCTGGAATGCAAGTTGGTGTTATCACTGTTCAGGTTTTATATAGATATCAATATTTTTGAGATTTTTATGCCTGTACCATGCCTGTGTTATAGAGAAAACACAATTTTATAGCAGACTGCCTAGTCTTCTGGCTCATACATTCTTTCTGATTTCTTCTGCACACTATTCCCTAAATGTTGATGTATGTGTTAGAAAGTAGATGTAACATGGGTCTGGGGGTCCCATGGATAGTTATTTTCTGCACTTTTGCAAGTTGTGGTTTTCTACAACTGTCTGCTGAAAAACAAACAAACAAACAAACCAAAAACAAGACCAACAAAACCACGAATAAACCTTCTTTTGGTGAAGGGTGAGACTTACACTTATTTGTGGATATGAGGATGAAAATTTCGAATGCAGTTAGGAATTATACTGGTTTAGAAATTGAAAGTAGTAGGTTAAAGGATAATACTAGCCTCAGTAGGCAAAGACTAATTTTCCAGTACCAGGCCTGATTTCTGTTGGATTGAGTGGGAACTAAATCTAATTTGACAGCTGTTGGTACCCCCAAGATGTCAATGCTATGCAACTCATTATTGGGTTTCAAAGCTGAGTAAGACTATTGAATACTTTCCTACCTTGGCAGTTCTCATAGGACCTTAGAGTACTAGGTAAACTAGTACTCAAGAAGGAAGAGTTCCCATATGAAGCAGCTTAAACTTTCCAAGTCATATGTCAAAAGTGAATATTGTCTTCAATAATAGGGACTTACCTTCAACTTCTGGGAAACAATGAAGGATACAGTATCACCTACCTACCTTGTTTTGAGGTTCTGATGGACTCCCCTGATCAACAACTCAAAAGAAGGTATTTCCTGCATGTTGTTGTGATTTTAGTTAGATACACTATTGCTCTTTGGGAAATTATCAACCCAACTGAAATAATTTCAACACATATACATTATATATGTATATGCATATATAATATGTACTATAAAATACATTATTATGTTTTTGTATATACTTATAAGTTTTCTATGTTATTTCAGTTAACCATGTTTCCCTAGACTTTTTCAAGCATCCTTACTTTTGTTTCTACCTACCATTACCATCCTCTTCTGTACTGTTCTCCCTCCAAACTGTCAAACAGAGAACTGCCCATACTACATTCCTTAGCAAGCAAACTCTTGTTTTAAACCCCGTGAAAGAAGGAAGGTTCTTAAGAACTCTCACTAATGCTTTCTGTAACTCTTAAAAGTTTTCTTTCTGATCTGAATTATCTTTTTACTTTAAATAATCTTCCCTTACAATTTTATGCAATCTGTGTGAGGTTTCTATGGAAGCCTCATATCCCTGTGACAACCCCCCATAGTTTGTTCATTTCCTTACTTTCTGGCTCCACAGGATGTTCCAGAGCGATCGTGGTTTTCCTACCCTAGCGTCCTAGTTTTTGTTCCAGTTTCTGTGATAAACATTGACCAAAATCAACCTGAGGGAAGAAATGGCTTTTTTATCTTACACTTCCATGTTACAGTCCATCATCAAGGCAAATCAGGACAGGAGTTCAAGGAAGAAATTGTAGGCAGAAATTTAAGCAGAAGTCATGGAGGAATGGTGATTATTAACTTGCTCTCCCTGGCTTGCTTAGAAATCTTTTTTTTTTTTTTTTTTTGGACAGCTCAAGCCCACTGGCCTAGGAATGACAGTGTCTGCAAGTTGGTGGGTCCTTCCACAACAAACAAAAACTAATAAAGCATACCACAACGTGTCCGTAAACTTTTTTTGATGGAAGCAATGCTCAGTTGAGTGTTCATCTTTTTTTTTTTTTAATTTTTAATTTTTTTATTTATTAAAAAGGGAAGTAAAGGAAAATGCGAATCAAAACAACCCTGAGATTTCACCTTACACCAGTCAAAATGGCTAAGATTAAAAACTCAGGAGACAGCAGATGTTGGCAAGGATGTGGAGAAAGAGAAACACTCCTCCACTGCTGGTGGGGTTGCAAATTGGTACAACCACTCTGGAAATCAGTCTGTCGGTTCCTCAGAAAACTGGGCACGTCACTTCTGAAAGATCTTGCTATACAACTCCTGGGCATATACCCAGAGGATTCCCCAGCATGTAATAAGGATACATGCTCCACTATGTTCATAGCAGCCCTATTTATAATAGCCGGAAGCTGGAAAGAGCCCAGGTATCTCTCAACAGAAGAATGGATACAGAAAATGTGGTATATATACACAATTCAGTCATTAGAGACAATGATATCATGAAATTCTTAGACAAATGGATGGAGCTAGAGAACATCATACTAAGTGAGGTAACCCAGACTCAAAAGATCAATCATGGTATGCTCTCACTAATAAGTGGATATTAGCCTGGGAAACTGGGATACCCAAAACATAATCCACACATTAAATGAGGTACAAGAAGAACGGAGGAGTGGTCCCTGGTTCTGGAAAGACTCAGTGTAGCAGTATAGGGTAAAACCAGAACAGGGAACTGGGAAGGGGTGGGTGAGAGAACAGGGGGAGGGAAGGGGGCTTATGGGACTTTCGGGGAGTGGGGGGGGCCAGAAAAGGGGAAATCATTTGAAATGTAAATAAAAAATATATCGAATAAAAAAATCTAAAAAAAGGGAAGTAAAAACACTTTATGATAAAATTAAAGATTTACATGGAAAATATTTCAGATAAACACGTTAAAATCGACAATTTTCATGGAAAATTAAAGAGTAAAGTGGTAGATATGTAAAACATTGCTAAATTAATTGAAATATTGGATAGAAAGATTTTATGATAGAATTGAAGATTTATGTGGAAATTATTTCTGATAAAATTGTAGATAAATATAGAAAAACATGTCAGAATTTAAGATTATCATGGAAAATTTTATATAGCTATAATAATGGTAGGAATAAAAGTATTCCTAAGTTGACTAAAAGTGGAATTATAAACATTTTCAGATAAACTTGAAGGTTTACATGGAAAATATTTCTGATAAAATTGTAGAAATATATAGAAAAACATGTTAAAATTAAAGATTATCATGGAAATTATATAGATAAAATGATAGGCATAAAGATAATTCTAAGTTGAAGGTGGAATTATAAACAGTTTCAAATAAAATTAAAGATTTTACTGGAAAATATTTCTGGTAAAATTCAAGAAATATAGAGAAAAACACGTTAAAATTGACTATTTCATGGAAAATTTTACATAAAGAATGATTGATGTAAAAACTCATTCTAAATTAATTAAAGGTGGAATTAGAAACATTTGTGATAAAATCAAAGATTTACATTGAAAACATTTCTGATAAAATAGAAGTATATAGAAAGACATTAAAATTGAAGATTATCATGAAAAATAATGCAGACAAAATGGTAGACATAAAAGAAATTACTAAGTTAATTAAAATGGGAAGTGCAAACATTTTCTGATAAAATTGAAGATTTACATGAGAAATATATCATTTGTCTATGTCTTTTTATTAGGCAGTTGAGTCCATTGTTGTTAAGGGATAATAGGAAATAGTGATTGTTGCTTCCTGTTATTTTTGATGTTATTTTTGCTTGTGTGGGTATCTTCTTTTGGGTTTGTTGGAAGAAGATTACTTTCTTGTTTTTTTAGGGTGTAGTTTCCCTCGTTGTGTTGGCATTTTCCATCAATTATCCTTTGTAGGGCTGGATTTGTGGACTGATACTGTGAAAAATCTGTTTTATCATGGAGTATCTTGGTTTCTCCATCTATTATGATTGAGAGTTTTTCTGGGTATAATAGCCTGGGCTGGCATTTGTGTTCTCTGAGAGTCTATATGAGGTCTGCCCAGGATCTTCTAGCTTTCATCATCTCTGGTGAGAAGTCTGGTGTGATTCTGATAGGTCTGCCTTTATATGTTACTTGCCCTTTTTCCCTTACTGCTTTTAATATTATTTCTTTATTTAGTGAATTTGGTGTTATGATTATTATGTGCCAGGACGATTTTTCTGTTCTCGTCTAGTCTATTTGGAGCTCTGAAGGCTTCTTGTATGTTCATAGACACCTCTTTCTCTAGGTTAGGGAAGTTTTCTTCTTTGTTGAAGATATTTACTGGGCCTTTAAGATGAAAATCCTCTCTCTCTTCTTCACCTATAATCCTTAGGTTTGGGCTTCTCATTGTGTCCTGGAGTTCCTGAATGTTTTGAGTTACCAACTTTATGCATTTTGCATTTTCTTTGACTGTTGAGTCAATGTTTTCTATGGTATCTTGAACACCTGAGGTTTTTTTCTTCTGTCTCTTGTATTCTGTTGTTGATGCTTACATCTATGGCTTCTGAATTCTTTCCAAGGTTTTCTATCTCCAGAGATGTCTCACTTTGTGATTTCTTTATTGTTTCTACTTCCACTTTTAGATCCTGGATGGTTTTGTTCATTTCCTTCACTTGATTGTTTGTGTTTTCCTTTAATTCTTTAAGGGATTTTTTGTTTCTTCTTTAAGGGCTTCTGCCTGTTGACCCATGATCTTCTGTATTTCTTTAAGGGATTTTTGTGTTTCCTCTTTAAGGGCTTTTATCTGTTGACCAATGTTCTCCTGTATTTCTTTAAGGGAGTTACTTAAGTCTTTCTTGAAGCCCTCTATCAGCATCATGAGATATGATTTTAAATCCAACTCTTGTTTTCTGGTGTGTTGGAGTATCCGGGACTTGCTGTGGTGGAAGAACTGGGTTCTGATGTTGCCATGTGGCCTTGGTTTCTGTTGGTTGGGTTCTTGTGCTTCCCTTTTGCCATCTGGTGCTAGCTGGTATTCTTGTCTCTAGCTGGAGTTTGTTCCTCCTGTGGGCCTGTAAGCCTGTGTCATTACTCCTCTGAACTCAAAAGCAAAAGCACTGCTGGGAAATCTCTCTCTCTCCTGACTGGCTATGCACAGAAAACTGTGGAGTTTCCTGGCTCCCTGATGCAAATGGAGGCAGACAGGAAGACTTCCGTCCCAGGTTCCCGGTGCAAATGGTGGCAGAAAGACTTCAGTCCTAGCTGCTTCACTGATCACAGAAGGCTGTGGAGTCTCAAGGCTCCCTGGAGCAAATGGCAGCGGGAAGATTTCCATCCCAGCTGCTCCACTGATCTTAGGCCCTGTGTGAGTGTTCATCTTTCTTTTTTTTTTTTTTATTTTTTTTATTCGATATAATTTATTTACATTTCAAATGATTTCCCTTTTCTAGCCCCCCCACTCCCCGAAAGTCCCGTAAGCCCCCTTCTCTTCCCCTGTCCTCCCACCCACCCCTTCCCACTTCCCCGTTCTGGTTTTGCCGAATACTGTTTCACTGAGTCTTTCCAGAACCAGGGGCCACTCTTGTACAAGAAGAAAGGAGGAGTGGCCCCTGGTGTTCATCTTTCTTAATGTTTCTAGTTTGTGTCAGGTTGATGAAAATGGTCCACCTGTTTAACTATACTAAGTTTAATGGCATTTCAGAAAATTTTGTTCATTTCTTGAATAAACACAAAGAAATTTTCTACACTGTTAACCTATGCTTCTGTGAGAAATACTTTCCTAAATTAGACTTCAGTATTTCCAACATTTGTTTTGTACACTTATCTTAATATTGAAAATAAAAGCTGATCATGAGAATGTGAAAAAAGAACCTACAATTTTATAAGCTTACAAAGTCCTGATTTTTATAAACTAGGCTCTTGATTGGAGGTACTATATCCTATTGAGGAAGATATCACACATTTTCTATTCAGAATAGAGAGAAATCAAGTTGAGATAGAAGCTTTATCTTTCCTGTCAAGCATTCCTGGTGATAGAGAGAGCTCTGCAGACTGTCACAATGGGAAAATTTTCAGCTGTAAACCTTAAATGCTATAATTCTCAAATGTCTGACAAAATATGCTAATTGTTGCAAGAGGTATATTAATGTTCTGTGAATAGTCAAACACTTCCTGATTGGATTTGAGGGCCATTATATAATAGGAAATACATGTATGGTCGATGTTCCCAAAAGCCTGTGGATAGAGAGGTCATAAGCACTATGGGGGACTTACTACCAATGTTATGGGCATGAAGTTAAACTACATTATACATATTTATGCTTAGACTCATGGACTAGTTCATCTCTCAATCGTGGTCTGAGAAGGTTCTTGCAACTGTGGGAACTGGTAAAAGCAGGGAAACATAACTGGCCAAACTGCTGAGTGTAATGACCATGCCCAAATACTGGTGCATATTGCAGAAGAGCGTAGGAAGCACCTGATCTGGAGTAATGGTATTCAGTGTTTTCTTCTGAATATAATGTGGCTAATGTAATCCTGATCATTATAGCTCTGGTCATTTGCACAATTTCTGCCCCTTTGCAAGAAAGAAAAAATAACAAGGGTATGAGGGGCCATAGTTGGATAAAACAAGAGAGTTCATGAAAGGGAAACAGGGTTATGAGGGGTGAAAGTGATTACAATTCATTGCATACAAATATAAAATCATTACAGAAGATTGGGGAATGCACAACTTTTCTCATTAGTTCTTTTTATCCCTACCTGTATCAGTTTGATTTTTTTGTTTAAAATAAGGATGAGGATATTTAATGGGTATTTGTTTTCTTTTTGTTTGTATTTCTTGAGCATGGACCTACAAGCCCATTTTTTGCCCGCTATAGAAGAAAAATTAGCAATCATCCATTGGATTCAGCCATGCTTAATTGGGGAGCAATGCTTAGAAGCTAAGATCTAACAACAGTATTTCGCAAACTAACAAGTAGTCATTATGTTTAAATATTGTTAAAGATTTAACATATCAAGCATTTGTATATATGTAATTTTAAGGATAAAGTTTAGTCCTTTATTTTCTCATTTTGCCTTTCATTAGCTAATTTGGTAGGTTATCTTTGGTTGGATAGACAGCTTTATTCCATTTCTATTATCTTTAATATCAATTTATAAGAATATGAATGTTTTAGTCTTGTATTTTCTTCTTTTTCAACAATGCATATTTTTCTTGCAATACATATCATTGATAAATCACTGGTCAAGCTCTATTGTCATTTATATGTTGATCTGGATTATGACTTTAGCAAAAGATATCTATGTCTTCTTTAATTCTATAAATTACATGACTATATGAAAGTAAGATGGGTGCATACATTTTTAAGTTGAAATTTTATTTTATTTTATTTTATATTTTATATTTTTCACAGATCTTGAGAAAAAATGTAAAATTCCTATTGAAGCTCAAAATACCCTGAAAGTTAAAGCAATCCTGGACAAAAGTAAGTAACACCATATGACTCACAGAAACATAGTAACAAGAAATGTGCAGCACTGGGAAAAAAAGGGAAGAATTATGAAGCTTGTTGAAACACAGACTCTTTTACAAATCTCCAGTTCAGACTTACTGCACACTCAGAAAGTTCTCCTTTTATTTTTCTATGACTCATTGGAAATTGCACAGAATCACATTAAGTTATATTTTCCACTCACACTTCGTGGCAAATGACAGAGATCGATCCCATTTCTCCTATATGCCCATGGTTATATACCTATTAAGTGATCCCAGGTCCTTGACTGGTGATAACATCATTGGTTCACATTTTTTGCTAATTAATTTAATATTTTAAGTAAACTATATATTACACAGTAGTCTTAGAATTAGAGCAAAATAAGAAAGATACTCCACAGTTGGTATTGAACCTATAATTTTTCTCATTGGTATGGAAAATTTGTTGTGACCAATAAACAAAGATTGGTATTCTGGACCATTATGAATCAAAGAATCCTGCACTTAATTTAGACTTACTGTCCTTATTAAGGCCCTTCTATTGTGACAGGACCAAATTATTACTTAGTTGTCATGCATCTTTAGATTCCTCATAATTCTGATCTTTCTTAGATTTCTCTTGTTCTCCGTGATTGTAACAATCTTCATGTATAGTGGGTAAAGATATTATAGAATGTCCCTCAATGAGGATGCATCTCTCATTCTTAGAGCAATAAGGTTATGACAGGAATACAGCTAAGGTAAAGTAACAGTACTCATTATGTTAGTTCAGTGGGACATAATGCCACTATAATTTTTAGCTTCATCTACTACCACATATTAGTTTTAATCACAAATATTTTTCCTGGTAAGTTATTTTGTATTTCTCTTTTGTGGGAAAAAAGACTGTACATACTAAATGGCAAAGATTAATTTATTTCTCCTTCATAGTGAAATGCTTACATACATGATTTAGAATTATTATGTTTGGCTGTAAATTGCTTTTATTATGTTTAAGTATGGGCCTTGAATTCCTGATCTCTCTAATACTTTTAACATGAAGGGGTGTTGTATTTTGTCAAATACTTTTTCTGCATCTAAAGAGACGATCATGTGAGTTTTCTTTGAGTATGTTTATATAGTGGATTACATTAATGGATTTTGATATATTGAACCAACCTTGCATCACTAGGATGAAGCCTACTTGACCATGGTGAATGATAGTTTTAATGTGTTCTTAGATATGGTTTGCAAGAATTTATTGAGTATTGTTGCATTGATATTCATAAATAAGATTGGTCTGAAGTTCTCTTTTTCAGTTGGGTCCTTGTGTGGTTTAGGTATCAGAGTAATTGTAGCTTCATAGAACAAGTTAGGTAGTGTTCCTTTTGTTTCTATTTTATGGAATTGTTTGAAGAATATTGGTATCAGGTCTTCTTTGAAGGTCTAGTAGAATTCTACAGTAAATCCATCTGGCCCTGGGCTTTTTTTGGTTGGGAGGTTTTTTTTGGCTTATTTATTTTATTTACATTGTAGCTGTCTTCAGACACATCAAAAGAGTACATCAGACCCTATTATAGATGGTTGTGAGTCAACATGTGGTTGCTGGCATTTGAACTCAGGGCCTTTGGAAGAGTGGCAGTCTTAACCACTCTTAACCACTGAGCCATCTCTCCAGCTGGTTGGGAGGTTTTCAATGACTTCTATTTTCTTGTGTGATATGGGTCTGTTTAGATAGTTTACCTGCTCTTGATTTAACTATGTTATGTGGTATCTGTCTAAAAAAAATACATTTCATCTAGATTTTCCTGTTTTGTTGTTTTGTTTGCTTTTATAGTAGGATCTGATGATATTTTGAATTTCCTCCATTTCTGTTGCTTTGTCTCCCTTTTCATCTCTGTTTTGTTAATTTGATTACTGACTTTTTTTGGTTACTATGGCTAGGTTTGCCTATCTTATGGATCCAAAGAAATAGCTTTTGATTTTGTTGATTCTTTATATTTTTTTCTTTGTTTCTATTTGGTTGATTTTGGCCCTGAGTTTGACTATTTCCTGCCATCTACTTCTCTTGGGTGAGTTTGCTTCATTTTGTTCTATAGCTCTCAGGTATGCTGTTAAGTTATTAGTGTAATATCTCTCCAGTTTCTTTACCAGGGCACTTAGTGCTATGAATTTTCCTCTTACCACTGCTTTCGTTGTGTCCCATAAGTTTGGGATTGATGTGTCAGCATTTTCATTAAATTCCAGAAACTTTTTAATTTCCTTCCTAACCAAGTTATCATAGAGTAGAGTGTTGTTCAGTTTCCATGTGCATGCATTTGGGTTTTCTGCTGTTTTTGCTGTTATTGAAGACCAACCTTAGGCCATGGTGATCTGATAGGATGCATGGGATTATTTCATTCATTTTGTATCAGTTGAGGGTTGTTTTATGACCAATTATATGGTTGATTTTGGAGAATGTAACATGAGGTGCTGAGAAGAAGGTATATTCTTTTGTTTTAGGGTGAAATGTTCTGTAAATTTCTGTTATATTCATATGGTTCATAACCTCTCTTAGTTTCATTGTGTCTCTCTGTATAATTTCTATTTCAATGACCTGTCCATTGGTGAGAGTGGGATGTTGAAGTCTCCCACTGTTATTGTGTAGGGTTCAGTATGTATTTTGACCTTTAGAAAATGTTCCTTTTTGAATGTGGTTGCCCTTGCATTTGGGGCATAGATGTTCAGAACTGAGAGTTTCTCTGGGTGGATTTTCTCTTTGATGAATATGAAGTGTCCTTCCTCATCTTGCTTGATGGCTTGTGATTTGAAGTCTATTTTTATTGGATATTAGGATGGAAACTCCAGATTGTTTCCTGGGACCATTTGCTTGGAAGACCCTTTTCCATCCTTTTACTCTGAGATAGTGTCTGCCTTTGTTATTGAGGAGTGTTTCTTATATGCAGAAAAATGCTGAATGTTGTTTGCATATACAATCTGTTAGACTCTGATCCATAATTGTTCCTGTCTGAAATAACTGAAGGGATATAATTGGAGAGTAGGGAGGTATATAGGAAGGTTACTTAAAGAAAGAAAGAGAAGGGAAATTATGTATTTTTTTATAATTTCAAAAAATAAAATATTTTTAGTCTCTTCTGTTAATTTGTTTAAAATTATCATGCCTTTATGAATTATACAATCTTTTAGTTTGTTTTAGCAAATACACACAAGATGATGCATGTATACAGGTAGGAAGACCAATAATATTATGTAACTACTATTAAGAAACAGTATGGTTCTCTTCATATATTTTGCCTGATTTTTATATATGCTTCCCAACTTCATGATATCAGAGTCAGGAGGTAAGAGGACTTATGGGACTTTCGGGGAGTGGGGAGCCAAGAAAGGGAAAATCATTTGAAATGTAAATAAAAAATATATCGAATAAAAAAAAAGAAAAAAAGAGTCATTTGAAAAGCCCAGAATTAGAGGAATTATCTCAAAGGTCATATACATGGTATTGTTCTTATTTGGCTTAAAATTAGGCAGTCAAGTTCATAAGACATCATGTGTGTTGATTCTGACATTCCTCAAAAACATAATGTCATAGCAAAATTCCTGATCTTCTAGCTCTTAACAATCTTTCAATGCCCAACTTTCACAATGCTCTCTTAGCCTTAGGTATAGAGTTAAGATGGAGTTGTGCACTACTTTGTCACCAGTGTAAATCATATATTTGAAATAAAGCTACAGTTTTCTGATGATGAATAGCTACTTATGGAATTCAGTAAGCATACCACTATTTCATTTTGGAACTAAAAATACAAGTAAAAATTAGATTTTTCCTATAGAAACACATTATTTAATGCTAGAGTAAAAATTTTGTGTAAAATTTTTTTTTAGTTAACGTTGAGGGCATAGAGTTAAGGGTTTTTTTTCTATACTTATAAAAGTAGAATAACAAACATAGTGGCAAGAAGATCTTTGAATACAGAAAGATACAGATTTTGAATATTGATATATAACTTATCAATCATGGTAATAAAGGAGACCTTGTCAGAATCTGATGAGAGAGATTATCATCTCATATTTTTTTCATTTTTAATTGGGTATTTTATTTATTTATATTTCAAATGTTATCCCCTTTCCTGGTTTCCCCCCAGACACTGTCCTCCCTCCCCTGCTTCTCTGAGGGTGTTCCCCAACCCACACACTCCTGCTTCCTTGCCCTAGCATTTCCCTACGCTGGGGCATTGAGCCTTCACAGGACCAAGGTCTTCTCCTCTCATTGATGCCAAACAAGGCTATCCTCTGCTACATATGTGGCTGGAGCCATGGCACCCTCCATGTTCACTCTTTGGTTGGTGGTTTAGTCTCTGGAAGCTCTGGGGGGGGTTGTCTGGTTGGTTCATATTGTTGTTCGTCCTATGGGTTTGCAAATATTTACAGGTTCCTATAATGTACAATAAACATTGAAACCATGCTTCCATATTATTAGCACTGAGGCAACATTGCCTCAGTAAACTAAGTTGTCATGGGTGAAGCTAACAGAACAAGCTAAATCACCTCCTCAAAGAGTAGATGGTTGATGGTGAGACAGCTGCCATCCTAACAAGCTTACAGTGGTCAGAACAAGCTAGGTAGACAGGATCCAGGGAAAAGTTGCAAGGCATTCCCCTTAGGTAACCACTTGCTGGACTTGTTTATGTCCCCATACTCTTCAATGTTACATTTTATTTTGGTTAGCTGTAGGTGTCTGAAATAAAAGGTCTGATCTGCTTTGTTGCTCAGCATCCCATGTTGTCCTTTAAAAATGTCAAATGGGAGAGGAAAGGACAAGAAAATCTGTCATTGAAAGTAGGTGGGGAAGAGCTGCTGTCTTAAAGGCAAAAATGAAAACACCTAATTTTAGAAATTTTATGTGAGTAAATGAGCAAGCCATTTAAAGCACATGTGTAAAGACATTTTGAGAGTTCTTTTATATTTTGTTACATAAAGAAAACATTTCTTTCACCTAAATTCCAGGAATTATGAGAACAACAATGTTTAACTAAGTCTAAGGTACCAGATATTTCTAATAGAGCTAATTCATAAAAGCAAAAATATTCTCATTAAATGTAGCTGAAAATCATTTCATTAGCATAGGTATTTCATGCATCATTCATTTTACCCAAAGTAAAATGGAGCTTGTTGTGAAAGTAATTTGTAATGTGCAAAATTATGTTGGTGCTCATTAACAAGATAGATACTAATATCAATTCAACATCTGGCTCAAGGTCCCAGAGATGCAGTTAAGGTTTTCACTTTCATCAATATTTTGTCCTATCATGAAATTAAAAGCATCTGCATAATTTTGTAGCTTGAACTTGAATTTATGGGAAATATGACTGCAAATTATAGGATTTTCAACTTTTTTGATTAAATAAATGCAATGTAGGAAATAAGAAGCTATCAGAAATTGGTTGCACGTTTCGTTTTGCTGTTTTTCATTTGCAAACTTCTGAGCAGTAAGGACTGTTTTCAAGACCCCATCATAGATCAAGAAGTACACAGTTAATGACTGTTGAGAAAAGACAATTCAGTCTCTTTCAAAAATGAGCTCCTTGACAATTTATCCAAACCCAACTGGCCATTCCTAAATACATATACTCACAAGCAAACGAAATGGAATTAGTAGGTTGCATTTATATACATACACATTGGAGTAGGCTACCAAATAAAGTAAAGCCAATGAGAATAGTCCATCCCAGGAATAAAACGTATTTTAGTACAGAAATTGCTTAGATTATAAGTACAATGTAAAAAAAAAGTACCAACTATCAGAAAATATATGATTGTCATTATATTCTTCTAAAGAAATGCACTCCTTTGTTGCCTGCTCAGAGAGAGAATAGTTTCCATCTGTCTGTACTTGATAACGCCTGGATTTTATAAGTTCTCCTAAATATTCCACTCAATGCACTAACTTGGTAACAATATTACTACAACTGAATATGTCTCTTATCTATCTACTGAAGCATCTAAATCCAATTTCTGCCTACAGAGAATGTTTTCACAGATGACATGATTATTTTAAATTGGAAAGAAATGAAAGAAAATCAATAGAACTTTGTTAAATGTCATGATCCTGACCATACAAATGAGAACTTATAAACACTAAAATGCTAATTTTGAAGTGCATGCAATGAATCATTTTAAAATCAATGCTAAAACATAGCTCCATAAATTTATGCAAGTACAGTTATTTTCTCCATTAAAGCAACACTTGAAGACATTGCAGTGTCTTATATCCCTTATATTTTGAATGTCTAAAATTAAGCAAATAATGTCTCTAACTCAATACCAAATCAAAAGGGTCATTATTAATTAGCTGTATCTCTCTCTCCTCTGTTTAATCTTTCATTTCACCTGTTTGGAAATGTTTTGATTCATTTTCTCACCAGCGGTTTTCACTGGCTTTGCATCATGCCTCCTACTCTGATCCCAAGTTACTTTTGTTGCAATGATTACACCCTTTCTTGCTTCTAGAAAAAAAGATACCCTGTAAGCTCATCATTTGTTTTATCTGAAGAACATTGAAAAATAAAAGGAAGAAGAGGAAAAGGAAACCTTTAGGGCCTGATAGAGAAGTAGAAAGTTCAAAATACTTTTAATCTACATCACCTATCCATCTAGAATATGAGGAAAGTGGCAGTATATTTTGTTGACAATGGAAATATGAAGCATGTAATTGGTAATGGAGGAAATAAATAATAATCAGTGGCTACTAGAAAGTAAGATTAAAATATACCACACCTGCATAAAAATACTATCACCATTTCATCTTAAAAATATGAAAACACATTTTATTCTGTCATATACATACTGGTAAGTTATTCTTAACTAAACTCCTTTAGTCAAACAAGGAAGACATAAACGTAAAAGAAGCACTTGTTGAGACAAATGGTTTCAGGGAGATGAGAATTGTGCTGAAAACGATTTAAATGCATAATGTACATGTATGAAATTGTTAATAGAAATAAAAATAAAACAATAAAGAGATTAAAAACAATGTATCACTATAAAAATGTTATACTCATTCAATCATTCATTCATTCATAAAATCTTCTGGGTACTCATCAATGGAAATACCCTTCCATTTATAAGACCTCAAAACCCATCTTTGACCGAATATATTAACTAATTTTATTTACACTCAGAGTTCTTGTATGGAATCAACAGATATACATACAAAATATGTAGAGAGTGGTACCAGAAGAATAGAAAGAGAAATGACTCCTAAATTGTCATTTGTCATATATACATATATATATATATATATATAAAACAAATACAGCTATAAATGCTACATCAATTACTATGAAGTTAGTCAGCTTTAAGATGAAAAATGTTACCTGAAAACAGAAGTAAATTAAATAAAAGAAAGTGATATCCCTGTAGAAGTTCTACCAGTGAGAGGCCTTAGGGCCTGGGGCAAATAAAATTACTTCACTGGCTTTCCAGTTTCTATCTGTAAATGAAAGATTTTATGTGGATTGTCTTTAAAGTAATTTTAATCTCTGGAACTATATTATTGCAATATACTTATCATTTTATCTGTAACATATTATTTAAGTACACTGAGCTCTTAGCTGTTTTCAGTTTTCTTCCCATTAAATTCCAAAATTCTATACATGCAATTTTTCAGCTTGCTAAGCATTTTATTACAGAAATTCCAATATTACTATTCCAGTACTTATTTGTATAACAATATCACCATGTAGATAAGGCTTATAGTATCATATAATATTATATAAAAGAACTATATTAAAATTTCTGAGCTCTGATCAAGTATATCTTAACTACAATGCATCATCCCCAACTCTGGTTAAAAGAAATATTACTACCTCCTTCAAACTTTTTCATTCCGTTTCATAGTCAATTCAGATATTATACAATAGACATGAAGGTAGTGTTATCACTGAATTCAAGTGAATCCTAATTAAGTATTAACTTCAAAAACAAACTTTCTTCTTCTATGTGTATATTAGGTAAGTTTTCACTGAACATGAACAAACTACTCATTTTTTTTTTATAATTAACCAATCAGATTTTTTATTCGATATAATTTATTTACATTTCAAATGATTTCCCCTTTTCTAGCCCCCCACTCCCCGAAAGTCCCGTAAGCCCCCTTCTCTTCCCCTGTCCTCCCACCCACCCCTTCCCACTTCCGCGTTCTGGTTTTGCGGAATACTGTTTCACTGAGTCTTTCCAGAACTAGGGGCCACTCCTCCTTTCTTCTTGTACCTCATTTGATGTGTGGATTATGTTTTGGGTATTCCAGTATTCTAGGTTAATAACCACTTATTAGTGAGTGCATACCATGATTCACCTTTTGAGTCTGGGTTACCTCACTTAGTATGATGTTCTCTAGCTCCATCCATTTGCCTAAGAATTTCATGAATTCATTGTTTCTAATGGCTGAATAGTAGTACTCCATTGTGTAGATATACCACATTTTTTGCATCCACTCTTCTGTTGAGGTATACCTGGGTTCTTTCCAGCATCTGGCAATTATAAATAGGGCTGCTATGAACATAGTAGAGCATGTATCCTTATTACATGGTGGGGAATCCTCTGGATATATGCCCAGGAGTGGTATAGCAGGATCTTCTGGAAGTGAGGTGCCCAGTTTTCGGAGGAACCGCCAGATTGATTTCCAGAGTGGTTGTACCAATTTGCAACCCCACCAGCAGTGGAGGAGTGTTCCTCTTTCTCCACACCCTCTCCAACACCTGCTGTCTCCTGAATTTTTAATCTTAGCCATTCTGACTGGTGTAAGATGAAATCTTAGGGTTGTTTTGATTTGCATTTTCCTAATGACTAATGAAGTTGAGCATTTTTTAAGATGCTTCTCCGCCATCCGAAGTTCTTCCGGTGAGAATTCTTTGTTTAACTCTGTACCCCAATTTTTTTATTCGATATATTTTTTATTTACATTTCAAATGATTTCCCCTTTTCTAGCCCCCCACTCCCCGAAAGTCCCATAAGCCCCCTTCTCTCCCCCTGTCCTCCCACCCACCCCTTCCCACGTCCCCGTTCTGGTTTTGCCCTATACTTCTTCACTGAGTCTTTCCAGAACAAGGGGCCAGTCCTCCTTTCTTCTTATACCTCATTTGATGTATGGATTATGTTTGGGGTATTCCAGTTTTCTAGGTTAATATCCACTTATTAGTGAGTGCATACCATGAGTCACCTTTTGAGTATGGGTTACCTCACTTAGTATGATGTTTTCTAGCTCCATCCATTTGCCTAAGAATTTCATGAATTCATTGTTTCTAATGGCTGAATAGTACTCCATTGTGTAGATATACCACATTTTTTGCATCCACTCTTCTGTTGAGGGATACCTGGGTTCTTTCCAGCATCTGGCAATTATAAATAGGGCTGCTATGAACAAAGTAGAGCATGTATACTTATTACATGGTGGGGAATCCTCTGGGTATATGTCCAGGAGTGTATAGCAGGATCTTCTGGAAGTGAGGTACCCAGTTTTCAGAGGAACCGCCAGACTGATTTCCAGAGTGGTTGTACCAATTTGCAACCCCACCAGCAGTGGAGGAGTGTTCCTCTTTCTCCACATCCTCTCCAACACCTGCTGTCTCCTGAATTTTTAATCTTAGCCATTCTGACTGGTGTAAGGTGAAATCTCAGGGTTGTTTTGATTTGCATTTCCCTAATGACTAATGAAGTTGAGCATTTTTTAAGATGCTTCTCCACCATCCGAAGTTCTTCAGGTGAGAATTCCCTGTTTAACTCTGTACCCCATTTTTTAATAGGGTTGTTTAGTTTTCTGGAGTCTAACTTCTTGAGTTCTTTATATATATTGGATATTAGCCCTCTATCTGATGTAGGATTGGTGAAGATCTTTTCCCAATTTGTTGGTTGCCGATTTGTCCTTTTGATGGTGTCCTTTGCCGTACAGAAACTTTGTAATTTTATGAGGTCCCATTTGTCAATTCTTGATCTTAGACCATACCCTATTGGTGCTCTGTTCAGAAATTTTCTCCCTGTACCGATGTCCTCAAGGGTCTTCCCCAGTTTCTTTTCTATTAGCTTTAGAGTGTCTGGCTTTATGTGGAGGTCCTTGATCCATTTGGATTTGAGCTTAGTACAAGGAGACAAAGATGGATCAATTCGCATTCTTCTGGATGCTGCCCTCCAGTTGAACCAGCACCATTTGTTGAAAAGGCTATCTTTTTTCCATTGGATGTTTTCAGCCCCTTTGTCGAGGATCAAGTGGCCATAGGTGTGTGGGTTCATTTCTGGATCTTCAATCCTGTTCCATTGATCCTCCTGCCTGTCACTGTACCAATACCATGCAGTTTTTAACACTATTGCTCGGTAGTATTGCTTGAGGTCAGGGATACTGATTCCCCCAGACTTTCTTTTGTTGCTGAGAATAGTTTTAGCTATCCTGGGTTTTTTGTTGTTCCAGAGGAATTTGATAATTGCTTTCTAACTCTGTGAAGAATTGAGTTGGGATTTTGATGGGTATTGCATTGAATCTGTATAGTGCTTTAGGCAAAATGGCCATTTTAACTATATTGATTCTACCGATCCATGAGCATGGGAGGTTTTCCCATTTTTTGAGGTCTTCTTCCATTTCCTTCTTCAGAGTCTTGAAGTTCTTGTCATACAGATCTTTCACATGTTTGGTAAGAGTCACCCCAAGATACTTTATACTGTTTGTGGCTATTGTGAAGGGGGTCATTGCCCTAATTTCTTTCTCAGCCTGCTTATCCTTTGAGTATAGGAAGGCCACTGATTTGCTTGAGTTGATTTTATAACCTGCCACTTTGCTGAAGTTGTTTATCAGCTGTAGGAGCTCTCTAGTGGAGTTTTTTGGGTCACCTAGGTAGACTATCATGTCGTCTGCAAATAATGATAGTTTGACTTCTTCCTTTCCAATTTGTATCCCTTTGACCTCTTTATGTTGTCAAATTGCCCGAGCTAGTACCTCAAGTACAATATTGAAAAGATAAGGAGAAAGGGGGCAGCCCTGTCTAGTCCCTGATTTCAGTGGGATTGCTTCAAGTTTCTCTCCATTTAGTTTGATGCTGGCTACCGGTTTGCTGTATATTGCTTTTACAATGTTTAGGTATGGGCCTTGAATTCATGTTCTCTCCAAGACTTTAAGCATGAAAGGATGCTGAATTTTGTCAAATGCTTTTTCAGCATCCAATGAAATGACCATGTGGTTTTGTTCTTTGAGTTTGTTTATGTAGTGGATTGTATTGATGGATTTCTGTATATTGAACCAACCCTGCATTCCTGGGATAAAGCCTACTTGATCATGGTGGATGATCGTTTTGATGTGTTCTTGGATTTGGTTGGCAAGAATTTTAGTGAGTATTTTTGCATCGATGTTCATAAGGGAAATTGGTCTGAAGTTCTCTTTCTTTGTTGGATCTTTGTGTGGCTTTGGTATCAGCATAATTGTGGCTTCGTAGAAGAAATTTGGTAGTGTTCCTTCTGTTTCTATTTTGTGGAATAGTTTGAAGAGTATTGGTGTTAACTCTTCTTTGAAGGTGTGATAGAATTCTGCACTGAAACCATCTGGTCCTGTGCTTTTTTTGGTTGGAAGACTTTCTATGACTCCTTCTATTTCTTTAGGCATTATGGGACTGTTTAGATGGTCTAGTTGGTCCTGATTTAATTTTGGTATTTGGTATCTGTCAAGGAAATTGTCCATTTCCTCCAGATTATCCAGTTGTGTTGAGTACAGTCTCTTGTAGTAGGATCTGATGATTTTTTGGATTTCCTTAGTTTCCGTTGTTATATCTCCCTTTTCATTTCTAAGTTTGTTAATTTGGATACTTTCTCTGTGCCCTTTGGTCAGTCTGGCTAAGGGTTTAGCTATCTTGTTGATTTTCTCAAAGAACCAGCTCCTGGTTTTGTTGATTTTTTGTATGGTTCTCTTTGTTTCTACTTGATTGATTTCGGCCCTGAGTTTGATGATTTCCTGCCTTCTACTCTTCCTGGGTGAAATAGCTTCTTTTTGTTCCAGGGCTTTCAGGTGTGTCATTAAGCTGTTAATGTATGCTCTCTCCATTTTCTTTTTGGAGGCACTCAGGGCTATGAGTTTTCCTCTTAGCACGGCTTTCATTGTGTCCAATAGATTTGGGTATGTTGTGTTTTCATTTTCATTGTGTTCTAAAAAGTCTTTAATTTCTTTCTTTATTTCTTCCTTGACCAAGTTATCAGTGAGTAGAGTATTGTTCAGTTTCCACATGTATGTGGGTTTTCTGTTGTTTCTGTTGCTATTGAAGACCACTTTTACTCCATAGTGATCAGATAGGAAGCATGGGATTAGTTCGATCTTCTTATATTTGTTGAGGTCTGTCTTGTGACCAATTATATGGTCGATTTTGGAGAAGGTACCATGAGGTGCTGAGAAAAAGGTATATTCTTTTGTTTTAGGATAGAATGTTCTATATATATCTGTTAAATCTAATTGGTCCAAAGCTTCACTTAGTTTCATTGTGTCCCTGTTTAGTTTCTGTTTTCCTGATCGGTCCATTGAGGAAAGTGCAGTGTTGAAGTCACCCACAATTATTGTGTTAGGTGCAATGTGTGCTTTGAGTTTTAATAAAGTTTCTTTTACGAAAGAGGGTGCCCTTGCATTTGGAGCATAGATGTTCAGGATTGAGAGTTCTTCTTGTTGTATTTTTCCTTTGACCAGCAAGAAGTGTCCCTCAGAGTCTCTTTTGATGACTTTGGGTTGAAAGTCAATTTTATCTGATATTAAAATGGCTACTCCAGCTTGTTTCCTGAGACCATTTGCTTGTAAAATTGTCCCAGCCTTTTACTCTAAGGTAGTGTTTGTCTTTGACCCTGAGGTATGTTTCCTGTAAGCAGCAAAATGCAGGGTCCTGTTTACGTATCCAGTCAGTTAGTCTGTGTCTTTTTATTGGGGCATTAAGTCCATTGATGTTAAGAGATATTAAGGAATAGTGATTGTTTCTTCCTCTCATTTTTGATGTTATTCTTTAAATTTGATTGCTTAACTTCTTTTGGGTTTGATGAAAGGTTACTATCTTGCTTTTTCCAGGGTGAAGTTTCCCTCCTTGTATTGGTGTTGTCCTCCTATTATCCTTTGTAGGACTGGGTTTGTGGATAGATATTGGGTAAACTTGGTTTTGTCATGAAATATCTTAGTTTCTCCATCTATGGTGATTGAGAGTTTTGCTGGATATAGTAGTTTTGGCTGGCATTTGTGTTCTCTTAGAGTCTGCATGAGATCTGCCCAGGACCTTCTAGCCTTCATAGTCTCAGGTGAAAAGTCTGCTGTGATTCTGATAGGTCTTCCTTTATATGTTACTTGGCCTTTTTATCTTACTGCCTTTAATATTCTTTCTTTGTTTAGAACATTTGGTGTTTTGATTATTATATGATGGGAAGTATTTCTGTTCTGGTCCAGTCTGTTTGGAGTTCTGTAGGCTTCTTGTATATTCATGGGCATCTCTCCCTTTAGGTTAGGGAAGTTTTCTTCCATAATTTTATTGAAGATATCGCTGGCCCTTTAAGTTGTAAATCTTCACTCTCATCTATGCCTATAATCCTTAGGTTTGGTCTTCTCATTGTGTCCTGGATTTCCTGGATATTTTGGGTTACAAGCTTTTTGAATTTTGCATTTTCTTTAACTGTTGAGTCCATGGTTTCTATGGAATCTTCAGCATCTGAGATTCTTTCTTCTATCTCTTGTATTCTGTTGTTGATATTTTCATCTCTGTCCCCTGATTTCTTCCCAAGGCTTTCTATCTCCAAAGTTGTCTCCCTTTGAGTTTTCTTAGTTGTTTCTACTTCTGATTTTAGATCCTGGATGGTTTTGCTTAGCTCCATCACTTTCTTGTTTGTGCTTTCCTGTAATTCTTTAAGAGATTTTTGTGTTTCCTCTTTCATGACCTCAGCCTGTTGACCAAAATTCTCCTGTATTTCTTTAAGTGTTTTTTGCGTTTCCTCATTGTTGGCTTTTGTATTCTCCTGGATTTCTTTCAATGATTTTTGTGTTTCCCTTGCAAGGGCTTCTAACTTTTGATCCATTTTCTCCTGAATTTCTTTAAGTATGTCCTTCATGTGTTCCTTTACCAGCGTCATGACCAGTGATTTTAAATCCAAATCTTCTTTTACTGGTGTGATGGGGTATCCAGGACATGCTGGTAGAGGAGAATTGGGTTCAGATGTTGCCATATTGTCTTGATTTCTGTTAGTGACGTTCCTGTGTTTGCCTTTTGCCATCTAGTTCTCACTGGTGTTACTTGGGCTTGTCAGTGCTGGACTCACCAGTGCAAGCTGCCCCTTCCCCGTTGGCCTCTGGTGCACAGCTTACCCCCTGCACTGCCTGTAGACAGGGTGCTGCTGCCCAGGCTGTTCAGATCCGGAAGCAGGCACCCGAAGGCTCCCGCTGGGGCCCGCTGGATTCATTGGAGCACACCGACTTCTCCCAGCTGGCCGCCCAGAAGCCCTGCTAGCCTCTTGCAGGACCTGGAGATGTGGTGCGGCCGCCCAGGCTGATCTGGATTCGGAAGCAGAGAGAGTTGAGCTCAACAAACTACTTATTAAAATTACTTTTCTTACTATCAGACTGAGCTCAGGGAACCTGGTGGAGGAGCCGGCCGAAGGACTAGAAGAGCAGAGGGAGATTGTAACCCCATTGGAAGAACAACATAGGCTGGCCTGACCACTCCGTTCTCCCAGGGTCTAGACCATCAACAAATGTGTGTGCCTTGAGGGCTCCAGGACTCCAGATACATAAGTAGCAGAAGATGATCTTGCATGACAGCAGCAGGAGGGAAGGACCTAGGTCCTGTGAAGGTCTGATGCCCCAGTAGAGGGGGATGTTGAAACAGTGGGGGAGGAGGGGATTGGTGGGTGGGGGAGCACCTTCATAGAAGCAGGCTGGGTAGATGTGGAATGGGGGGTTGGTAGAGGGGTAACCAAGAAGAGGGATATCATTTGAGATGTAAATGAATGGAATGGTTAATAATAAAAAACCTTACTTTTCTTTCTGATAAGATTCAGTATAACAGGTGTTTATGAGTCTGAGTCTACAGATGTTAGTATTAAGTGAACGCACTAACAGTATGTGACTGCTGTGATTATATGACCACATGCTGCCATTTTACCTACCTTGTCAAGTTTAAATTTTACAAAGTATCAACCTGAATATCATTATTGTGAATAACAATTTCCAACTGTCTAGTTGTATTTTAAAAAGAAAGTAACCTTTATGACTAGATGTTTTATAAAAAACTTGATTTAAAATTCCTGCCATCATGTGGCTTCTGAAGGACAATATTAGAGTACACTGGAATTAGTTGTATCATAGAATAACACACTTGAAAAGCATATGGAAGTTATTAATAACAGCTCTCTAATTTGAAGTTAGATGTTAGAATTCTGTAAACATATGTGTCAACTGACCTCTTGTTCCTTCTAAGAGTGGAACTGTGTAGAAACAGAAAACTAAGACAAGCAAGCAAACAGAATATAAATATTTCACTAATGTCTGGAAAGGGGACACTGGCCCGTTTGAAGTAGTGAGCATGGCATTGGCAGGCCTTGCCCTTTTCCACCATTCCCCGTGCCTTGCTTAAAAATCACTAGATAATCTTCAATTTTACCATGTTTTTCTACATTTTTCTTCAGTTTTATCAGAAATATTTTCCATGTAAATCTTCAATTTTATCACAAAATGTTTTTACTTCCTTTTTCAATAAAAGAACATGCAAAAAAAAAAAAAAGAAAAGAAAGAAAAAAATCACTAGATTATATTCCTAAACTTGCCTGAGGTCTACTACCTTATTTGGCCACTTCCTCCTCCTGAGGCTGAATAGTATGGTCCAGATACCAAAGTATTGAAGTCCAGCAATTAAAAGTCGTTTTTTTGGCTCACGTACTTAACATGCCTAATTAAATGGAAACATATCAGCCTAATATGAGGTTTCCCACTTTATCTTTATAAACTGACATTTCTCTATATGCCCTCTTTTTCCTATCTATCCAGAGACAGTCCTTTTTCCCTCCGGAACAAATATCCCTGCCACTTTTCCCTTGTTCACTTTCCACATCTCCTTCATCTTCGTTCTCCTATGTTTCTTTTATTCTCTGCCCTTTATCCTTGTGGGGAAAATAAATCTCTTTTGTGCTGAGAACGTGGTTTGGGGGTCCTGAGCCAATACAATTCCTTACATCCATGGGTGGAAAAATTCAAAACTTAATCATGGTCATGACTAGTATCATGTTCATCTTGATAAATGAAATTTGCTTCTTACACACACACACACACACACACATACACACACATGCACACATGCACACTCACACTATTCCTCTCTATAACAAACACCACAGGCTTCAGAATAAGGTCTAGACTCCATCATCAGATCTTTTATTTTCGAACTTCAAATGTGTGCATGTGATGACTATATCCCTTTCTTCTTAATGTTTAAGGCAAAATGATCACAATAAAATTTTAATATAAAACTGTGAGACACAAAATAGGCATTTTTCTCAATATTGATTTACTAATTTATACAATGGTGATTGTGACATATGATTTTTCTGGATCATCATGGAAAAGAATTGTGGCACACAGTAAAAAACATATTTAATAACTGGTGACAGCATTCTTTTTTTTAAAACATTTTTTTTATTCAATATAATTTATTTACATTTCAAATGATTTCCCCTTTTCTAGCCCCCCCACTCCCCGAAAGTCCCGCAAACCCCCTTCTCTTCCCCTGTCCTCCCACCCACCCCTTCCCACTTCCCGGTTCTGGTTTTGCTGAATACTGTTTCACTGAGTCTTTCCAGAACCAGGGGCCACTCCTCCTTTCTTCTTGTACCTCATTTGATGTGTGGATCATGTTTTGGGTATTCCAGTTTTCTAGGTTAATATCCACTTATTAGTGAGTGCATACCATGATTCACCTTTTGAGTCTGAGTTACCTCACTTAGTATGATATTCTCTAGCTCCATCCATTTGCCTAAGAATTTCATGAATTCATTGTTTCTAATGGCTGAATAGTACTCCATTGTGTAGATATACCACATTTTTTGCATCCACTCTTCTGTTGAGGGATACCTGGGTTCTTTCCAGCATCTGGCAATTACAAATAGGGCTGCTATGAACATAGTAGAACATGTATCCTTATTACATGGTGGGGAGTCTTCTGGGTATATGCCCAGGAGTGGTATAGCAGGATCTTCTGGAAGTAAGGTGCCCAGTTTTCGGAGGAACCGCCAGACTGATTTCCAGAGTGGTTGTACCAATTTGCAACCCCACCAGCAGTGGAGGAGTGTTCCTCTTTCTCCACACCCTCTCCAACACCTGCTGTCTCCTGAATTTTTAATCTTAGCCATTCTGACTGGTGTAAGATGAAATCTTAGGGTTGTTTTGATTTGCATTTCCCTAATGACTAATGAAGTTGAGCATTTTTTAAGATGCTTCTCCGCCATCCGAAGTTCTTCAGGCGAGAATTCTTTGTTTAACTCTGTACCCCATTTTTTAATAGGGTTGTTTGGTTTTCTGGAGTCTAACTTCTTGAGTTCTTTATATATATTGGATATTAGCCCTCTATCTGATGTAGGATTGGTGAAGATCTTTTCCCAATTTGTTGGTTGCCGATTTGTCCTCTTGATGGTGTCCTTTGCCTTACAGAAACTTTGTAATTTTATGAGGTCCCATTTGTCAATTCTTGCTCTTAGAGCATACGCTATTGGTGTTCTGTTCAGAAACTTTCTCCCTGTGCCGATGTCCTCAAGGGTCTTCCCCAGTTTCTTTTCTATTAGCTTCAGAGTGTCTGGCTTTATGTGGAGGTCCTTGATCCATTTGGATTTGAGCTTAGTACAAGGAGACAAGGATGGATCAATTCGCATTCTTCTGCATGCTGACCTCCAGTTGAACCAGCACCATTTGTTGAAAAGGCTATCTTTTTTCCATTGGATGTTTTCAGCATTCTAAGAAAAAGAATCATTATTTCTTTTTTAGAAAGTATAATATATTTACTTATATAGCCTCTAACTGCTCCCATGATATGTAATGAAGCAGTATGACATAATTTGCTTCTTTACCTGTTATATGACTGGAATTTTCCTGGAGTAAAAGAAGAGAGAAAGAAATTAGATAATTCAAAATTACAGAAGGCTTAATTATGAAGAAATAGTTGAATTTGTGACTGTCAAAGTTCCGTGTCAGGCTCACCAGAATAAGAAGGTAAGTCTTCAAGAGGGCAGGAATCTTGAAGGTACTGATTTCCAGAGAATGATGAGATGCTTAACAAATGCACCAGTCAAAAGCCAGGCTGACTTCTGCAACTATCTGAGTTACTTGATTAGAAAATCTGATTAATACTAGCTTCTCTTATTTACTTGATTTTATTCCTCTAAATAGTTTAGTATAAAGATAAATTCACAGTAAAACTAAGAAAATGTATGTACTCTTTTGCTCTTTAATGTAGAAATAATTCATGAAGAAAGAAAATCCATTGAAAGATAGACTTAAATATATAAGTAAATGCTGTGTGCTTGATTTACATTATCTCTGAACCTGAAAATATTGCAGAATGTGACCATTCGTGTTTCTATATATAGCTATGAACTTCAGGAGCAAAATGAGTCAGGTCACAATCCTTTAGGCTACACTACAGTATAGTTCAAGCACAAATTTTGACTGTTGATGTACTTACTGAAAAACTCAAATATTTGCTTATTTCTCATTAAATATAGTCTACATAGCTTTTCTACTCTATATTGCAACACAGTTGGCAAACTGCATATCTAATGTAGGCTGCTGTCAGCTCTGTATTGCTCCTCAGCTTCACAGTCCAGCATGATCATTTTTACTGATATGGAAATATCACCCAACAATCATCACAATTACTGTTTCTAAGTCATGGGTCAAGAAGTAGTTTATTTGGCAAAATAGTTTCATATTTAGTTGAATAACTGCTAGCATATGAGTACATCTCATGAGTCATTAAATTCTAATCATAGTATGTAACCAATACTATTTGTGCAATAAGTCCTGATGCACATAGAAGATAAAACAAGATGATTGTATATTGGAAAATGTATAAATTAATGAATATAAATGGTATCACAGGTACAGAGAAATAGTGATTTAAATTTACAGTCATAGCATGAACTGTGGAGAAATAGAAATAGTTAAGAACAGATAAGTTCCAAGAATTTGAAAGTATGATCTAAATGAAAATATACATGGGAGAGAACTTAAAAAACAGTTTATGAGTGTAAGTAATTTAATAATACATGAACAAAATCAATGAATTTTCCATTTTTATTGGAGATAATGTGTTCTGGGAAAAGCAAGCAGGTAACCAGGTATCAAAAGGAAATTTATAGAAATGTTCAATATGTAATTTATATTATGTAAGTTGAGCTATGATGAGAGGATAAGTCCAAGCTTCAGATACAGAGTTGATAATGCAAAGGGATGAGGCCGAATTCAACTGGATAATTAGTTCAGAGAAGTAATTCCAAAGGTATCAACTGAATATTAAATGTTTCTGTCTACAGAGAAATGGGAAAAAACACTTTAAAAACAACAGATTAAAAGGAAAAAGCAATTAGAGAAGTAGAACAACAAACAATAATACCATGACTTAGAAACAGAAGGAGCAAGATAACTTCATAAAGCAAATCTGTAGGTCAGCCAGCAGTTCCAAATGCTGCAGACAGTTTGAGACATAGCATCAAAATACTTACAGAATTGTGTATTTATAAATCACCCATCAGGGAACAGGAAGTGGGGGACGGGTACTTTGATAAGGATGTAATGTGAATAAACAAATTAATGAAAGAAGAAAAGAACAAACAGAAAAAATAAAAGGAAGAAATCACGGAGCCATCAGACTGGAACAGTGGGTTAAGCTACTTGCTGCAAAGCCTGATGACCATAGGACCCATCTGATAAAAAGGAATGAGCCAACTCCAAAAAGCTGTCCTCTGATATCTACACACAATCCTTGGATACTCATATATGACTTACACACACACACACACCAGTGAGGAGGCAAAGGCAGGTAGATCTCTGAGTCTGAGTCCATCCTGGTCTACAGAGTGAGTTCCAGGACAGCCAGGGCTACAACGAAAAATATTCTTGAAAAGCTAAAACCAAGCCAAACCAACAAACAAATAAACAAAACCAAAGGGTGTAGGGGGGTGGGTGGGCATAGCTAGGCATTAGCATGAATGTTGTAATTATAGCACTTGGGATGTAGAGGCAGGAAAATCAGAAGGTCAAGTACAGTTTCTTATTTAATTTTGAGATTATAATATGATTACAACATTTTTGTTTTATTTTCTCCCTTCAATACCTCTCATACCATCTTCGCAACTCTCCTTTAAACTCATGACCTCTTATATATATATATAAGCTTATATATATATATATAAGCTTATCCCTTGCATAAATGTGCATGTATATACACATATATTCCTAGCTCTTACCTTATTGCCATAGAATTTTCCTTGTAGGTATGTTTTCAAACACAGTTTCTTATCTATATTTTAATTTTTAAGGATAGGGTTCTTAAGACACTATTTCAAAACAGGGAAACAAAAATGAAACCAACACTAAAAAGCAAAAAACCATAATGAGTCTGAGGACAGGTTACAATAGGAAAAATGCTCTGCCTCCCACCCTGCCTTTAAAAACAGAAAAATGTAAAATGAATAGTAACAAAAATGGATATTTGAGCAGTCTTTTCAATTCCATATATGTTTTCACTCTCCTTTGGCCTGGACAATCAAAATGCAAAGTACAGAAGAAAGTAACTCATATGTCAAAACTGACATTCTGTGTGTAGTAAATAAGGTTTGCATTGTCCTTCTTTGTCTCATCTGAGACATATTATATGTACACAATATACACACTATATATGCTACCTGTTAGTCACTTAGTAGTTACCTTGGTCGTCTGATTGCTGCAATCTTGCATGATGCTTGTTTTATTAAATGATGCACTTAAACTCTCAAAATAGCAAGCTTAGCAACTATGAATATACAAAATCAAAAGGATAGAGTGCATCTACTACATAGCAAAGGAAAGTACTTATAAAGGTAAACTCATTTGAATTACAGAACTTTAGTAAGTGGATGGCTTGGAGTGACACTGAAGAAATGGTAAGGGACTTCAGATAACTAAGGAGTGTCAGAGTAGAAGTTAGAGAAAACAGCAACAATTTTATTTTTAAATAAATTTTAAGAAACATCTATATGCAAAGTTAGAGTGAAAGTAGCTGATGTGTGTGTGGGGGGGGGGTGTTGAAGTATCTGTACTTTGATAATATTTTAAAAATTTCTAACACAGACACCCAATCTAACCAATTTTCTAGAGGAGACTTGACTTTTGTGAAGTATAGCTAAATTCTTAACAGTGTTTTTTTAATCAATGTATTTGTTAACACTAAGCAATAAAAGTTTCAAATGGAAGGGAAGATTCCTATTGAGTACCCTTTGTGTTACCTGCTCAGGGGGCAAGCCAAGCCAAATCAATTTTAGGGAGTACAAGGCCAATGCAGTGATTTTTTAAAGAGAATGTGTCTAAGTTAAAATGTACCACTGTGAAAAACAGACCTTTAAAAGAGATGGAAAAAATAAGAGGAAAGAACAACTCACACCAGCAGTAATGGCATGAAACAAAATGCAACCTACTTGCAGGGTTGAGGCAGGCAAATTCTTTGAGTCCAGCAGTTCAAAAGCAATGTGTTCTTAGTAACTAAGTTATAGCCAACCAACCAACAAAACAGACAACAAAAACAACAATGAAATGCAAAGCACACTTTGATTTATGTAGGAGTATAGTTAAGCTGTAGCACCATGTGATGAACTGAAATTTGTCTTTATTCCTAGTGCAGAGCAGAAGTCAATATGAAATAAGGAAATAAGCCATTAAGAAAGGTCTTTTCCTTAAGCCAAATATTATATGTTCCTTTAGTAAGTAGAAGGGCATTGGTGACAAATACAAGACACTCTAATACTATTTTTCCTCAAGTTTCAACCATTATCATGTATTTATAATGATATGCCTATAATTTCTAAACATGTATTTTCATAGAATGGTCATAAAAGGTTCTAAGCTTAGACGTAACTACATCTAGATTCCTGTGCTATAAAGTATTTACTAGTTTTAAGCAGCAGAACCTTGCTGGAAGAGAACAATTATTAAACTCAAATTTTTCTTATATCTCCTTTACTATTTTGACTAATCATTGCTATTCTCTATTTTGAATTGTAGGCATCTGTAGTCAAATTCAAATTACTCATGCATTTTTACTTTTTGATGAATTCCCCTAATGTATCCAACAGTTATTAGGTTCATGAGGAATAGCAAGCCTCCTATCCATCATATGAGGTATAAGTTACACTTAAAGTGACTCTGTATAAGTGAGATGGATCAGGGGTAAAGGTGAAAGTCTGGTGATGTGAGTTCAGTTCATGGAACTCATATAAAGGTGGAAAGAGAAAAGAGACTCCAAGAAGTGGTCCTTAAAGCACTACCCATGGGCCATGGCATAGGGATTTATAACTCATCCTCAGACATAAATATATAATACACACACACACACAGATACATTTTAAAAATAAAAAATAATGATTTTTGTTCTAAATTTATTGTCACAAAATCCCTAGTCAAAATTTCTCAGTATCTTTATACTTCAAAATCATATTTAACTGCTTTATTTCTGCAACGATTTGAAAACATCCATTTTCTTATTATTCTACCAGTGATAATATTTCAAAACATCTTTAAACAAAGGAAAATTTGCATGAAATCAACATTATGATGTTACAGAATATATTTTGTAGCAAATTTTAGGTGGCATGGAATCTTCAGTCTTTTTTTGTCTTAACTTTATCGCAGCTGAGTGCAAAATATAAATATTGGAAGAAGGTCTCATGTCTCTGGGGAATATTGAAAACTCCATTGAAAGTCATATATCTCACTAGACATTGTTTATTATTCCTAAACTGACAGGTTAATAGATAAGAAATGGAAACTAAATTAGCTATGGAGATGACCTAATCTTTGTATGTCCTATTTTAGCCTCGTCTTTCACTATAAAACTCTAGAACACATAATTGATTCTATTCCAGTTTCAAGGTGCATTTTTCTAAATGATAGAGTGCAAATGTCATACAAATCTTATCTAATTTACAGATCATTGCTTTTGATAAATGAAATACAAGTTAAAAGCCTTGTCCTGCAACATATTTTTCATAGTCTTTGCAATAGATGAACGTGGTAGACAAGATGAATTACTTCAGCTTTCTAGTTAAATATGCTCATACTTAGAAGCATCTCAGTGATGTTAGGTTCTACACTTATAGTCAGCAAAATACACATTTGCTCAACAAAATGCATCCTCAGTTGACTCAGTTGTGGTGACTATTACAATTGCACATGCTGATCCAATCCAAAAGTAATATCTGCAATTTACTAAAATCGCTGTATTATATTCATGCACAATGAACTTTGAGAGCCAATTATTTAAGTTTTGTGAAACAGATATGATTTTAAATTAACTTTTCCTTTATGTTACTTTTTATTCTTCCTTGTGATATTTTCCTAGATCTAAATATTGCGTATAAAGTTTAAATTGAAGTAAATATGTCTTTTATTACTTACTTGTAAAATATTTAAATCCTGGCCTGGTGAAGGTGATTTAGTAGTATTTTTCTTTAAGAGGAATAAACTGTCAACTGCAGAATGACATCCTCCCTTCAGAACAAATCAACCAAGCTTCCACTATGTTCATAACAGCCCTATTTATAATTGCCAGAAGCTGGAAAGAACCCAGATATCCCTCAACAAAAGAGTAGATGCAAAAAATGTGGTATATCTACACAATGGAGTACTATTCAGCCATTAGAAACAATGAATTCATGAAATTCTTAGGCAAATGGATGGAGCTAGAGAACATCATACTAAGTGAGGTAACCCTGACTCAAAAGGTGAATCATGGTATGCACTCACTAATAAGTGGATATTAACCTAGAAAACTGGAATACCCAAAACATAATCCACACATCAAATGAGGTACAAGAATAGAGGAGTGGCCCCTTGTTCTGGAAAGACTCAGTGAAGCAGTATTTGGCAAAACCAGAATGGGGAAGTGGGAAGGGGTGGGTGGGAAAACAGGGGGAGGGAAGGGGGCTGATGGGACTTTCGGGGAGTAGGGGGTCCAGAAAAGGGGAAATCATTTGAAATGTAAATAAAAATATATCGAATAAAAATAAATAAATAAATAAATAAATAAATAAATAAATAAATAAATAAATAAATAAGAAATTAATTCAGGTAAGATGGGCATTAAGTGAACATCTATGACAGTGATTCTAGCTGAGACTCCTAGAAGTGGAGAAAATGGAGAATGAAATAGACACCACCTGTACCCAGGCAGGACTCCCAGTAGAGAGATAAAGACAGCAACCCACCCACAAACCTTTTGCCTAAAATGTGTCCTGCCTTCTAGAAATGCAGAGACAAAGATGGAGCAGAGACTGAGGGAATGGCCAACGATTGACTGGCCTAACTTGAGACCCATCCAACTGGCAAAAGCCCAACGATACCCTGTTATGCTTGCAGACAGGAACCTAGCATAACTATCCTCTAAGAGGCTCCACCCAGCAGCCAATGGAAAGTGATACAGAGATTCACAGCCAAATATTAGACTGAGCTCCTGGGGAGTCTTGTGAAAGAGGGGGAGGAAACATTGAGAGACCACGAGGGACTAGGAACTCTATAGGAAAACCAACAGAGTTAAATAACCTGGAAACTTTGGGGGCTTTCAGAAACTGAACCACCAATCAAAGAATATACATGGGTTGGACCTAAGTCCTGCACACATTTGTAGCTGATGTGCAGCTTGGTCTTCATCGGGGTCCCCCAAATACAGAGCAGGGGCTGTCCCGAAACCTGTTTCCTCTCTGTAGAATCTGTTTCCCAACTGGAATGCCTTCTCTGGCCTCAGTGGGAAAAGATGTACCTAATCCTGCAGAGACTTGATGTTCAAGGGTGGGGAGATAGCCAGGGGGTGGGGGATGTTCACCTAGACAGTGGAGAAAGGAAGGGTATGGCTAGACAGACTGTGTGAGGGAGGTAGAGGGAGGGGGCTGCAATAGGAATTTAAAGCAATAAATTAATTAATTGAAAAAAAAACATGATTCACCAATCAAAGAGCAAACATTAGCTAGACACAGGCTTGTGGCACATATGTTGCCGAAATGCAACTTGGTCTTTATGTGGGTTCCCGAAAAACTGGAGTGGGGGCTGTCCATGACTCTGTTGTTTGCCTGTGTATCATGTTCCCTCAATTGGGCTGCCTTGTTTAGTCTAAGTAGCAGAGGATGTACGTAGTCCTTCTGTGACTTGAGGTAGATGCCAGGGTGGATTGGTACCCAGGGGACCCTTCCCCTTTTCAGAGGGGGGATGGGGGAGGGGCTACATGAGGAAGGACTGAAAGGAGAGGAGGCTGCTATCAGGGTATAAAGTGAGTAAGTAAGTAAATTCATTAAAAAGAGTAAAAGCAGAGAGGGGGCCACACACTTTAGGTAACATATTTTGAAGTCCCCAGTTTTCCTAGCCATAAGGAAAATGCAAATTAAAGTTAATTTAATATTCCTCCTCAGATAGTCAGAATGACTATCTTCAGGAACACAAATCACAAAAAAATGTTAACACAGATGTGGTGAAATGGGAATTATTATACATTGTTGGCTGGAGTGTAAACTAGTATAGTCACTTTGATAATCAGCTTGAATATTTCTCAGAAACTAGAAATAGTACAGTTATGTGACCCAGTGAAACTATCTATGGCCATATATCTAATGGGCTTAAGATCATATTACAAAGACACATATCTATGTTCAATGTCACGTTATTCAAAACATCTAGAAAATGGAACATAGGTTTCCATCAACAGAGGAAGAAAATATGGTATATATACACAATGGAATATTGCTCAGCTGTAGAGAAAAATGAACTATTGAAAAATTAAGGTAAACAATAGGCGCTTAGAAAAAATATACTTGGGGAAGTAGCTCAGGCCCAGAAAGATTAACACTGTATCTTGTTTCTCATTTGTAGATCCTAGCTTGAAGTCTTTTGTTTTGTGTGGTTAAATTAGAGCACAATTGCAGACCAGAAAATTAGAAAGGCGGACTTTGGTGGGTAAAGGAAAAATAGGTGAATATGGGAAAAAGAAAGTACAAACATGGAATTTGGAAAACGGACAGGCTTAAGTGGGAAGGCCACAGAGTTTTGGGAAAAATTGGGCATGAAGGAGAGAAATACATAAAATCCCTGTGAAATACTACAGTCTCACAGTCCAATGTTAAATAATACTTTGGAGGGAAAGTAGAACACATGAGAAATCAAAGATAACATAACATTGATGGGAGGTAAGGGATTAAGTGGAAGTTGCAGGGGGGGGGGTTGGTATAGAGGGAATAAAGGCTGATTTAACCAAAGGTAAGGGTTACCAAAAGCCTTACAGAAACTCACTCGGTAGCAAGTTACTCTTAAATACAACTTTAAAGAAATTTTGAATAGTATTCCATTATGTAAATATACCATATTTTCTGTTCCACAACTGAAAAATGGATAAGGAAAATGTAGTACACAATGGAATGCTACTCAGTTACTGAAACTGAGGACATCATGAATTTTGCAGGCAAATGGATAGAACTAGAAAACATCATCCTGCTGGGTAGTGGTGGCGCACCCCTTTAATCCCAGCGCTTGGGAGGCAGAGACAGGTGGATTTCTGAGTTCAAGGCCAGCCTGGTCTACAGAGTGAGTTCCAGGAGAGCAAGGCCTATACAGAGAAACCCTGTCTCAAAAACAAACCAAAACAAAAAAACAAACAAAAAAAAACCCAAAAAAGAAAACATCATTCTGGGTGAGATAACCCAGACTAAAAAGGACATGCATGGTATGTACTTATTGGGAGAAGATGTACTAAATCCTCAAAAGTCTGGGAGGGAGAAGGTTTGTGAGTGGGGGATCATCATAATCCAGGGATTATGGGGAGGAATGGGATGAGGATCTATGGGAGGAAGATGAGGGTAGGGCAATGGCAGGATTATGAATTTAAAAAAAATTGAATGTGGTTTTCTCAGAAAAAAATGGGTCATTACATGAAAATAGACATAGAATATGCTCCCATAAATTATTTATTGATCAGGGAATCCCCAGACATCTTCAAAACACAGGCTATATCTATTAACTTTGGTTATCCATCATAGCTATATGATAAGATCCTGTCTTAGAAGAAACCACACACTTTCACCACAGGATACAGAAAACTCAAACTCACACTGACCCAGAAACTTCCTGCCTGCTTCCTAGCATTCATGATGATAGAAGGTTTATGCTCAGGTCTGGCCTACTTATGTTCATACTGAAATTTCAGGCAAGTTGTTCTCCCTAGTGCAATATTTGACAACTTTTAGGAGTAAATGACTTGTTTCTGTTTAGATTTATGGCTTGATCTATAGGGAAAGGAATTTCTTCATCAGTACTCTAATTGTGGTCAAAAGCCATGACTCTAGAGCTCATATATCCAGAGATAGAACCTAACTGTATTTTGCTAAATGGTCATGCAATCAAACTGCCTTCTGAATGTTTACATTTGTACCTGTATGTCTGGGCTCTTGTACACCAATGGCTTGTCCTCTAAGAACAAGAATCAACAAATGGGACCTCATGGAACTGCAAAGCTTCTGTAAGGCAAAGGACACTGTCAATAGGACAAAACCACAACCAACAAATTGGGAAAAGATCTTTACCAGTCCTACATCGGATAGAGGGCTAATATCCAATGTATACAAGGAACTCAAGAAGTTAGTGTCCAGAGAGTCAAATAACCCTATTAAAATGGGGAGGGGGGAACTGGGAATGGGGAAAGCATTTGGAATGTAAACAAAGAATATAGAAAATAAAAAAATATATATCTACAAAAAAATGGGGAACAGAGTTAAATGGAATTCTCAACTGAGGAAACATGAATGGCTCTAAAGCACCTAAAGAAATGTTCAGTATCCTTAGTTATCAGGGAAATGCCTAGAAAAGATCATTTCACAACACTTTTCCTTTTCTAGCTCTATACAAATCCTCTTCCATGCTGTTTCCTGAACTTTGGAGTCATGGGTCTTAACACAGATGCTCCATTTAGGCACAATTCCTAAGAATGTTATTCTTAGTACATTTGTTTACCATGTGTTTATTCATTGACTTCTGTCCACAGGAAAAAGCTACTTTTGGTCCAAGGTTGAATGTGTTTTGTTTAAGAACTTTTCACCTGCACCCATGTGTTCAAGATTCTTCCCCACTTCTCCTTTATAAGCTTCAGTGTGTCTGGTTTTATGTGTAGATCCTTGATCTACTTGGACTTGAGCTTTGTACGAGGAGATAAGAATGGGTCGATTTGCATTTTTCTGCATGTTGACCTCCAGTTGATCCAGCACCATTTGTTAAAAATGCTGTCTTTTTTCCACTGGATGTTTTTATCTCCTTTGTCAAACAACAAGTGGCCATGCATGGGTGGGTTCTTTTCTGGGTCTTCAATTCTATTCCATTGATCTTCCTGCCTGTCTGCATACCAATACTAAACACTTTTTATCACTATTGCTCTATAGTACACCTTGAGGTCAGGAATGGTGATTCCCCCAGAATATCTTTTGTTGTAGAGAATAGCTTTTGCTATCCTGTTTTTTTTTGTTTTTTTTTTTGTTTTTTTTTTTTTTTTTTTTGTTATTCCAGATGAATGTGAGAATTGCTCTTTCTAGATCTATGAAGAATTGATTTGGGATTTTGATGGGGATTGCATTGAATCTGTATATTGCTTTTGGAAAGATGGCCATTTTTACTATGTTCATCCTGCCTTTCCATGAGCATGGGAGATCTTTCCATCTTCTGAGATCTTTGATTTCTTTCTTCAGAGGCTTGAAGTTCTTGTCATACAGATCTTTCACTTGCTTCGTTAGGGTCACACCAAGGTATGAAATATTATTCGGGACAATTGTGAAGGGTGCCATTTCCCTAATTTCTTTCTCAGCTTGTTTATCCTTTGAGTAGAGGAAGACTGCTGATTTGTTTGAGTTGATTTTATATCCAACCACTTTGCTGAAGTTGTTTATCAGCTTTAGGAGTTCTCTGGCAGAAGATTTTGGGATCACTTAAGTATATCATATCATCTGCAAATAGTGGTATTTTGACTTCTTCCTTTCCAATTTCTATACCTTTCACTTCCTTTTGTTGTCTAATTGCTCTGGCTAAGACTTCAAGTACTATATTAGATAGATAAGGAGAAGGTGGAAGTATTGTCTGGTCCCTGATTTTAGTGGGATTGCTTCAAGTTTCTTTCCATTTAATTTGATGTTGGCTACCTGTTTGCAGTATATTACTTTTACTATGTTTAGGTATGGGCCATGGATTGCAGATCTCTCCAATACTTTTATCATGAAGGGATGCTGGATTTTGTCAAAAGCCTTGTCAGCATCTAATGATATGACCATGTGATTTTTTTCCTTGAATTTGTTTATATAGTAGATTACATTGATGGATTTTTGTATATTGAACCATCCCTGCATCCCTGGGATGAAGCCTACTTGATCATGGTGAATTATAGTTTTGATGCATTCTTGGATTCAGTTGGCCAGAATTTTGTTGAGTATTTTTGCCTCGAAGTTCATGAGGGAGATTGGTCTGAAGTTCTCCTTCCTTGTTCCTTGAGTTTCTATTTTATGGAATAGTTGGAAGAGTATCAGTATTAACTCTTCTTTGAAGATCTGATAGAATTCCCCACTAAACCCATTTAGTCCTGTTTTTTTTTTATTTTATTTTTTTATTTTTTTTGGATGGGAGACTATTAATGACTGCTTCTATTTCCTCAAGACTTGTGGGACTATTTAGATGGTTTATCTGATCCTGTTTTAACGTTGGCACCTGGTATGTATCTAGAAAGTTGGCCATTTCATCCAAATTTTCAAACTTTGTTGAGTAGAAGCTCTTATAGTAGGATCTGTTGATTTTTTGAATTTCTACAGTTTCTGTTGTTATGTCTTCCTTTTCATTTCTTATTTTATTAATTTGGGTAGTGCCTCTGTGCTCTCTGGTTAGTCTGGCTAAGGGTTTATCTATCTTGTTGATTTTCACAAAGAGCCAGCTCCTGGTTTTATTGATTCTTTCTATAGTGCTTATTGTTTTTATTTGGTGGATTTCAGCCCTGAGTTTGATTATTTTCTGCCATCTACTCCTCTTGTGTATATTTGATTCTTTTTGTTCTAGAGCTTTCAAGTACACTATCAAGCTGCTAGTGTATGCTCACTCTATTTTCTTTTTGGAGGCACGCAGAGCTATGAGTGTTCCTCTTAGCACTGCTTTCATTGTGACCCATAAGTTTTGGTATGATGTGTCTTCATTTTCATTAAATTATAAAAAATCTTTAATTTCTTCCTTTATTTCTTTCCTAACCAAGTTATTATTGAGTAGAATGTTGTTCAGTTTCCATGTGCATGGATGTGGGCTTTTTGCTGTTTTTGCTGTTATTGAAGACCAACCTTAGGCCATGGTGATCTGATAGGATGCATGGGATTATTTCATTCATCTTGTATCAGTTGAGGGTTGTTTTATGACAAATTATATGGTCAATTTTGGAGAAGGTACCATGAGGTGCTGAGAAGAATGTATATTCTTTTGCTTTAGAGTGGAATGTTCTATAAATATCTGTTAGATCAAGTTGGTCCATAATTTCAGTTAGTTTCACTGTGACTCTGTTTAGTTTCTGTTTCCATGATTTGTACATTGTTGAGAGTGGGGTATTGAAGCCTCCCCCCTATTAATGTGTGGGGTGTAATGTATACTTTGAGCTTTAGTAAAGTTTCTTTTATGAATGTAGGTACCCTTGCATTCAGAGCATAGATGTTCAGAATTGAGAGTTAATCTTGGTAGACTTTTCCTTTGGCCAGTATGAAGTGTCCCTCCTTATCTTTTTTGACAACTTTTAGTTGAAAGTCAATTTTGTCTGATATAAGAATGGCTACTCCAGCTTGTTTCTTGGGACAATTTGCTTGGAAAATTGTTTTCCATTATTAGAATCTGAAGTAGTGACTGTCTTTGTCACTGAGGTGGGTTTCTTGTATGCTGCAAAATGTTGGGTCCTGTTAATATATCCAGTCTGTTAGTCTATGTCTTTTTATAGGGGAATTGAGACCATTGATATTAAGAGATCTTAAGGAAAAGTGATTGTTGATTACTGTTATCTTCTTTGTTAAAGGTGAAATTTTGATTGTGTAGCTATATTCTATTGGGTTCATTGAAAGATTATTTTATTACTTTTTCTATGGTGTGGTTCCCAACTTGTGTTGGTATTTTCCACCCATTATCCTTTGTAGAGCAGAATTTGTGGAAAGATATTGTGTAAATTTTCTTTTTTTTCATAGAATGTCTTGTTTTCTCCATCTATGGTAATTGAATGTTTTGCTGGGTTATAGTAGTCTGGGCTGACATTTATGTTCTCTTAAGGTCTGTATGATATCTGTTCAGGATCTTCTAGCTTTCATAGTTTCTGTTGAGGAGTCTGGTGTAATTCTGATAGGTCTGCCTTTATATGTTGCATGACCTTTTTCCCTTACTGTTTTTAATATTCATTCTTTTTTTAGTGCATTTGGTGTTTTGATTATTATGTGAAAGGAGGAATTTCTGCTCTGGTCTAGTCTGTTTGGAGTTCTGTAGGCTTCTTGTATGTCTTGGGCATCTCCTTCTTTAGGTTAGGGAAGTTTTCTTCTATAATTTTTTGAAAATATTTACTGGCCCTTTAAGCTGTAAATCCTTGTTTTCTTCTATACCTATAATCCTTAGGTTTGGTTTTCTCATTGTGTCCTGGATTTCCTGAATGTTTTAGCATTTTCTTTAACTGTTGAGTCAATGTTTTCTATGGAATCTTCAGCATCCAAGATTCTTTCTTCTATCTCTTGTATTCTGTTGTTGATGCTTGCATCGATGACTCCTGAATTCTTTCCAAGATTTTCTATCTCTAGAGATGTCTCACATTGTGATTTCTTTATTTCTACTTCCGTTTTTAGATCCTGGATAGTTTTGTTCAGTTCCTTCACTTGGTTTTGTTTTTTGTTTTTTCCTGAAATTCTTTAAGGGATTTTTGTGTTTCCTCTTTAAGGGCTTCTACCTGTTGGCCAATTTTCTCCTCTGTTTCTTATACAGATTTTTATGATTCCTCTTTAAGGGCATCTACCTGTTGATCCTTGTATTCCCATTTCTCTTTTAGGGATTTTTGTGTTTCCTCTTTAAGGGCTTATACCTGCTGACCCGTGTTCTCCCATTTTTCTTTAAGAGAGTTTTGTGTTTCCACTTTAAGGACTTCTACCTCTTTTTATTTCTTTATATTTCTTTAAGGGATTTTTGTGTTTCCACTTTAAGGGCTTCTACCTGTTGACCTATGTTCTCCTGTATTTCTTTAAGGGATTTTTGTGTTTCCTCTTTAAGGGCTTCTACCTATTGCTACATGTTCTCCTGTATTTCTTTAAGAGAGTAATTTATGTCCTTCTTGAAGTCCTCCATCAGCATCATGAGATGTGATTTTAAATCTAGCTCGTGGTTTTCTGATGTGATAGAGTATCCAGGATTTGCTATTGTGGAAGAACTGGGTTTGGATGGTGCCGTGTTGCCTTGGTTTCTGTTGGTAATGATGTTGCATTTCCTTTGGCCATCTGGTTATCTCTGGTGTTAGCTTGTCTTGCTGTCTCTGACTGTGACTTCCTATAGTCCTGTGTATCTGCACTCCTGGGATTCCCTTTCTCTCAAATGCCCTGCATACAGCTGGTTCTCTAGGACACATCAGGAGTTGGGGTCTTCCCTGTGGCAGACTTGGCAAGGGACAAATGCCCTGCAGGCAGGTGGTTCTCGAGTGTCCTGTGTGCTATTTGTTCTAATGCCCTGTGCAGTGCTGGTTCTCAAGTGCCCTGCTGCTGTGAATGCCCTACTGCAGCCAGTTCTCTAGGATGGGTCAGGAAATGGGCTCTTCCCCGTGGCAGAAGTGGCACAGGTCTACCACAATGGAAGGAACAGGGCAGGCCAGGCAGTGGTGGGACAGGAGGGAGGGGTAGAAGGGATGAAAGGGAGATAGTGATATGGAAGGAGGGCTGGTTTTAGTGGTTGCTGGGTACTGAGCTCTAGCACACAGCTCTGGGCCTCTAGTGGTGGGGGGTGGTTCTTACTGAATGCCCTGCTGCTGCAGGTTCTCCTGTACTCTATAAAGTATCAGGAAATGGGAGTCTTCCCTATGGCAGAAGTTGCCCAGGTCTACCACATTGGAAGGAAGGAACAGGGCAGGCAGTGGCAGAGGAGGAGGAAGGGGTCAGTAATTCTTAATCTCAAACACATGTTAACTCTTCAAGCTACTACTATAACTGGCCAAATAATATAACCACACTGGTAGTACAGAGACATGAATTTTATAAGAGTAACCAACCACTTTCTGGTTGAATCAAAGGCACATTCTATGAGATGAAATCCATACCTTGCTTTAATTCACTGTTTGTAGATAGCTCATAGGCCCTAGGGGAGAACTCAATACAATTATTCTGCTACAAGGTAAAATGACTCCTAATGACTTATGGCACAAATTGTAGATGAAATTATCTCTCCATCCTCATCAGAGAGGCTTCTTTTTGCAAAAGAGAAAAAAGAACACAGAGATAATCAAATACTACATGTGCAGAGAGCAAAAGACTTGAGCTTTTCAGACCTAAATTGGATATGAGCATCCAATTTAGCCTTGCCTGATGGATTGGGAGATTTCCAGAAAAGAGGCCAAGAGATTGTCAGAGTCAGAGATGGTGAATAGCAACAAGAAAACACTGTTTTCCATAAACATCAGGCCTGGTACACATATTAACTCATAGAAGCTGTGATAGCATGGACAAGAATTGCACTAGCTCTTGCTAAACAAAATCCCAACACAGAAGCTGAGAAGGTAGGCATAAAATCTAACTACTAGCTGAAGCAAATAGCTATTGGGAGAGAGAAAGTGTCTTAGAGGATTTGAGGTTTTGTTTGTTCTTTTGTAATGATGCATTTTTAAGATGCTTCTCCGCCATCCGAAGTTCTTCAGGTGAGAATTCTTTGTTTAACTCTGTACCCCATTTTTTAATAGGGTTGTTTGGATTTCTGGAGTCTAACTTATTGAGTTCTTTATATATATTGGATATTAGCCCTCTATCTGATGTAGGATTGGTGAAGATCTTTTCCCAATTTGTTGGTTGCCGATTTGTCCTCTTGATGGTGTCCTTTGCCTTACAGAAACTTTGTAATTTTATGAGGTCCCATTTGTCAATTCTTGCTCTTAGTGTTGGTGTTCTGTTCAGAAACTTTCTCCCTGTACCGATGTCCTCAAGGGTCTTCCCCAGTTTCTTTTCTATTAGCTTCAGAGTGTCTGGCTTTATGTGGAGGTCCTTGATCCATTTGGATTTGAGCTTAGTACAAGGAGACAAGGATGGATCAATTCGCATTCTTCTGCATGCTGCCCTCCAGTTGAACCAGCACCATTTGTTAAAAAGGCTATCTTTTTTCCATTGGATGTTTTCAGCCTCTTTGTTGAGGATCAAGTGGCCATAGGTGTGTGGGTTCATTTCTGGATCTTCAATCCTGTTCCATTGATCCTCCTGCCTGTCACTGTACCAATACCATGCAGTTTTTAACACTATTGCTCTGTAGTATTGCTTGAGGTCAGGGATACTGATTCCCCCAGATTTTCTTTTGTTGCTGAGAATAGTTTTAGCTATCCTGGGTTTTTTGTTGTTCCAGATGAATTTGATAATTGCTCTTTCTAACTCTGTGAAGAATTAGAGTTGGGATTTTGATGGGTATTGCATTGAATCTGTATATTGCTTTTGGCAAAATGGCCATTTTAACTATATTGATTCTACCGATCCATGAGCATGGGAGGTTTTCCCATTTTTTGAGGTCTTCTTCCATTTCCTTCTTCAGAGTCTTGAAGTTCTTGTCATACAGATCTTTCACATGTTTGGTAAGAGTCACCCCAAGATACTTTATATTGTTTGTGGCTATTGTGAAGGGGGTCATTTCCCTAATTTCTTTCTCAGCCTGCTTATCCTTTGAGTATAGGAAGGCCACTGATTTGCTTGAGTTGCTTCTGGCAGAGTGTACAAAGGTCAGAGGAGGCCACAATCCCAAAACTTGCTGGGAAAAGCATACTGGAGTTAATGAGGAAAGAAAGAAATTCACAAGTTTGGATGGGAAAGGGTAAGAATGTTGAGAAAGTGGTGAGAGAAAAAGTTGATAGTTATAAATTTGTTCAAAGTACATTGTATTACAGTATTAAAGAATGAATAAAAATATTGTTAAAGAGTTTAACATATTACATTACAGTCATTCTGACCAAGTACTATTTCAAACTGACTTTTTATTGAAATAAAAAGAGAATCTGACTAATCATTTCCTTCATCACTTATCCATCATTGTGATGTTCGAGATTCACTATGCTGTCCGATGGTGCTACAAGTTGATCATGAGGTGACACTTCTCAGTAATTAATACAAATTGTGTTCAGTGTTGCCTTACACTGAAATGTCATTCTGTTGAAAAGGGGTAATCCATGTCAAGTAGGTATGGTTATTGTCAGCTGAACAGAAGAACAAATGAACTGAATCATCCAATTAACTATTCAGACAAATGAAGATATATTTGTGTCAAATAAAGGTAATTAGCTGACATTAGAGAATCATATGAAGGGATTTACTGTACTGTAAATGATTATGTAAAACTATTAGAAATAACCACTGGACCCATTCCCTAGATATCTTAACAAAGTGCTATTTCCCTATTACTTGGCTCAAATGAGTGAAGTCCGTGGATGATATTTTGTTCTCTATTTGAATACTATCATATATGAAAACAACATTTTAAATAAAATTATCACTTTAATTTCTATAATTTTATTTTCCTGCTGTCTTCAGTATCTATCAACCCCAATAAAGTAAGAAAATAAAAGTCTTGTCATATATATATGTGTATATATATATGTGTATATATATATATATATATATATATATATATATATATATATGAGAGAGAGAGAGAAATTAAGGTTAAAATATATTATAGTGATTTAAAATCAACCGTTATGATGATATCCAGAAATCTAAATAAATGAGGAACAGGTAAATAAAATATAGAATTCACCTTGATTACAAAAGAAAATAATTAGAAAACACTGGCAAAAATTACAACTTAGGGAAATATATTTTTGTCATTGTCTTCAGAATTTAGAGGCAATCAAACTGTTTGTTTTATCATAGAGATACATAAATTTAGATCACCAGTTTTTTTAATGACCAGAATTTTGTCTTTTTCAGTTTTCAGTGACTCCTAAAAATCAGCATCTGCTCCTATGATATAAAATATCTTAGAGTACTGAGCTGGTCTTACAATTGAAAATTAAATTGTTTTTACCTGCGAATGTAGGTTAGGGATAGAGAACTATCTAGCATGGATATGGTGATAGGTTTATGTTTGGTCCTGAAAAAAATGAAACCAAAGCAAACCAATATTTATTTTAAAACTATTTTTGATGCATATTAAGTTGTTATAATCATCAAAATATTGTACTTGGAGATGGAGCATCTAGGACATAACCACATTCTCTCTCTCTCTCTCCCTGCTATTTTCTTTTTTTATTCGATATAGTTTTTATTTACATTTCAAATGATTCCCCTTTTCTAGACCCCTACTCACCGAAAGTCCCATTAGCCCCCTTCCCTCCCCCTGTTTGCCCACCCAACCCTTCCCACTTCCCTGTTCTGGTTTTGCCCTATACTGCTTCACTGAGTCTTTCCAGAACAAGGGGCCACTCCTCCGTTCTTCTCGTACCTCATTTGATGTGTGGATTATGTTTTGGGTATTCCAATTTTCTAGGTTAATATCTAATTATTAGTGAGTGCATACCATGATTCATCTTTTGAGTCTGGGTTACCTCACTTAGTATGATGTTCTCCAGCTCCATCCATTTGCCTAAGAATTTCATGAATTCATTGTTTCTAATGGCTGAATAGTACTCCATTGTGTAGATATACCACATTTTTTGCATCCACTCTTCTGTTGAGGGATATCTGGGTTCTTTCCAGCTTCTGGCAATTATAAATAGGGCTGCTATGAACATAGTAGAGCATGTATCCTTATTACATGGTGGGGAATCCTCTGGGTATATGCCCAGGAGTGTTATAGCAGGATCTTCTGGAAGTAAGGTGCCCAGTTTTTGGAGGAACCGCCAGACTGATTTCCAGAGTGGTTGTACCAATTTGCAACCCCACCAGCAGTGGAGGAGTGTTCCTCTTTCTCCACACCCTATCCAACATCTGCTGTCTCCTGAATTTTTAATCTTAGCCATTCTGACTGGTGTAAGGTGAAATCTCAGGGTTGTTTTGATTTGCATTTCCCTAATGACTAATGAAGTTGAGCATTTTTTAAGATGCTTCTCTGCCATCCGAAGTTCTTCAGGTGAAAATTCTTTTTTTAACCCTGTACCCCATTTTTAATAGGGTTATTTGGTTTTCTGGAGTTTAACTTCTTGAGTTCTTTATATATATTGGATATTAGCCCTCTATCTGATGTACAGTTGGTGGAAGAAGACCTCAAAAAATGGAAAAACCTCCCATGCTCATGGATCGTCAGGATTAATATAGATAAAATCGCCATTTTGCCAAAAGCAATATACAGATTCAACGCAATACCCATCAAAATCCCAACTCAATTCTTCAGAGAGTTAGAAAGAGCAATTCTCAAATTCATCTGGAATAACAAAAAACCCAGGATAGCTAAAACTATTCTCAGCAACAAAAGAAATTCTGGGGGCATCAGTATCCCTGACCTCAAGCAATACTACAGAGCAATAGTGTTAAAAACTGCATGGTATTGGTACAGTGACAGGCAGGAGGATCAATGGAACAGGATTGAAGATCCAGAAATGAACCCACACACCTATGGCCACTTGATCCTCAACAAAGAGGCTGAAAACATCCAATGGAAAAAGGATAGCCTTTTCAACAAATGGTGCTGGTTCAACTGGAGGTCAGCATGCAGAAGAATGCGAATTGATCCATCCTTGTCTCCTTGTACTAAGCTCAAATCCAAATGGATCAAGGACCTCCACATAAAGCCAGACACACTGAAACTAATAGAAAAGAAACTGGGAAAGACCCTTGAGGACATCGGTACAGGGAGAATGTTCCTGAACAGAACACCAATAGCTTATGCTCTAAGATCAAGAATTGACAAATGGGACCTCATAAAATTACAAAGTTTCTGTAAGGCAAAGGACACCATCAAAAGGGCAAATCAGCAACCAACAAATTGGGAAAAGATCTGCATTTTCTTAATTTTTTCTTTTTTTCTTTTTTTTCTTTTTTTTTTTTTATTGAGGATCTTCTTCATTTACATTGCCAATGGTAAAACCTTTCCCAATTTCCCCCCTCTCAAAAGACCCCCTTCCCAAAGATTCCCTACCACTCCTCCCACCCCCTGCCTCCATGTATATGCCCCTCTATCCAACACACTCCCACCTCCCCCACCCTTACCACCCACTCTGTCCATTTCCTTTTGTTGGGGCCTCTATTGAGCCTTTACCTGACCAAAGACCACTCCTCCCACTGATGTGAAACAAGGCATTCCTCTGCCACATTTTTGACTGGAACCATGTGTACTGCTTGGTTGATGGTTCAGTCTCTGGGAGTCTTGGGGTGTCTGGGTGTCCAAAGTCATTGTTCTTCCCCTAGGGCTATATATCCCTTCAGCTCCTCCAGACCACCTTCCAGATCCTCTGTTGGGGACCCCAAGCTCAGTCAAATAGTTGGTTGCTAGTTTCTGCCTCTGTATTTGTAGGGCTCTGGCAGGGCCCCTCTGGAGACAGCCATGGCATGCTCCTTTTTGGTACATGCTTCTTGTCATAGTGTCGGGGTTTGCTGGCGGTTTATATGATGAATCCCCGGTAGGGCAGTCTCTAGGTGGCCTTTACTTCAGTCTCTGCTATACACTTTTCCTCCATTATTGCTCCTGTGAGTATTATGTTCCCTTTTTCAGAGGAACCATAGAACCCTCACTTAAGTCCTCCTTCTTCTTGAGCTTCCTGTGCTGGGTGAATTGCAAATTGTTTATTTTGAGCTTTTGGACTAGCATTCAATTATTATTATAATGCATACCATGTGTGTTCTTTTGTGATTGGGTTGCCTCACTCAGGATGACACGTTCTAGTTCCATCCATTTGCCTACTAAGAATTTCATGAATTCATTTTTTTAATTGCTGAATATTACCTCATTGTGTAAATATACCACATTTTCTGTATCCATTCCTCTGTTGAGGGATATCTGGGTTCTTTCCAGCTTCTGGCTATTATAAATAAGGCAGCTATGAACATAGTGGAACATGTGTCCTTATTACATGTAAGAGCATCTTCTGGGTATATGTCCAGGAATGGTATAGTTGGGTCTATTTTCTAAGAAATCACCAAACTGATTTCCAGAGTGGTTTTACCAGCTTCCAATCGCACCAATAATGGAGAAGTACATAACCACATTCTCATTGTACCATGATAGAATTGTCATGAAATTAAGGAGTTTTTGTTTTATTTGCCTCAGTCTTTTTCCTTCTCCCTACCTCTTCTACATTCTGTATTTGATGAAGACAGCACATCGATGATCATGTCTCACCCATAATATGGAAGTTAGTCAACTGGCAATTTGATTTTGTATTTTTCACACTCTTGAATTGCAAAGATAAATGCCTATTATTTTAGACATCAATTACTAGTTAACTTTTAACTTTTTCTCATAATGTTAATGTATATGTTTATTAATTGAGCATATTTTCTCACTAGAAAATATGGTTGTTGTTGGGAATTCAAAGAAAACATCACATATTAAACATAAATTTTGTCCTTTAGGAGTTTAGAAAAGAATAATAATGATAGCCACAGCAGTTAATGTAATGTCAAAAATTGACAAAATGAGATAGAGTGTTCTATGAGAATTACTAGTGGGGCACCTGAACTATGTAATATTCCATGTTTCTACATAGCATAGTATCCAAGTAATTATGTTAATTTTGCTATAGAAAATGATATGTTATATATATATTTTAGAAGACTGTATTTTATTTCCTTTCCCAACTGTTCTGTGAGAGTATTTCTATAATTTTTATTTATTTTTATAAATTTAACAGTTAATGAGCTTTGCTATAATGTGAATGAGCCTTAGGAAACCAACTTGAGGTAATACCAAGTTTTAGTGCATTGAAGTTATAATAGGTAGGTCACTATATATTTCTCTATTCGTGCTGTAAAATTCTCTCTAACAATGAACAACTCTGAATTACTAAATATGAAAACCTTGGATTGTCACAAGTAGGTTATTCTTCCAATAAAATGAAATTTCAATATTCTGAGGTATGTAACCAGTTGATGTTTCTAGACTTCTGGCCATTAGTTACTTGAAAATCCTTTCTGCTCTGTTTAGATAATAGAAAAAAGAATGTGGATAAGATATGCTTATTCACATTACTCTTATTTTTCCCACTGGTTATCAGCAAGATATAGTGTCAATTGGGTTTGCAGGTTTATCAGTCACTTGCAGCACTGCTTATGTTATGTGTGCTTCTTAAAACCCATGTCATGGAACCAATTTAATTTTCTGCTTAAGAGCACTGTTTAATTTACATTCACCACGGTCTGTTGTTTGAGATTTCGGCTTTTGAAAATAGTCTTAGCTGAACACTTCCCAAGGCAAGTTATAAATTCAGGTTGCAGAATATCAGTGAGGAAATTTAAAAAAGTGCCTATTCTATAATTAATCACACTACAAAAGTGAAGTCTTAAGTATAAGTTATAGAACGGTAACATTTGGTTCAAAACAAAGAAGGTAGCTTAATAATTTAAATTGTTTTAAATTGGCAAATAGTACTTCAAAAGTCCTCTTGGTCATGATCAGTGCTGAATGTCTAGACACAGTTACTACATAGGGAAAAGATGCAAGACTGAAGGTCTGATGTAAAGTAGTAACTACAAAATGACATTTTAGGACATACCACATACTCAATGAATTCTAGAATAGAGTTAGGAGAATAAACATTTTGCCACAAGTTAAAAGCAAAGGAAGCTTAGCTTCTTCCAAGTTCCAAGTACAGGGTACACAGCTCTACTCATACTTGGTATTTGGGACACAGTAGTAGGGCTTTATTTCAACATGAAATTCTACTGCAAGCAAGGAAATGTAGGTATTAAGACAATCAAGGTCTCTTCCTAGATTTCTCTATAAGTAAAATGTTATGTTACTGACCAAGTGAAAATATGTTGTTTCACTTCAATAATGATTAGGAATATCATCTTAACCTGCCACAAAGGCAAAATAAGATCAGTAAACATCCACTTCTGCAAAAATGGCAGTGTGAAAATATTTTTAATTCCTGGCCGCATCCAATTACTAGAATGCCAGTTACTACATAAATACATTTTCTTCTACTTAATACTGAAGAGACTCAAGTCTTTCTGCATCCTGTCTCTGAAAAGTCTTCATGGAGGGAAACAGTGCTTACAACCAAGGAAATGAATCATTGATGAGTCATACTATATAAAACTTCAGCAGACATATATCCTTTTTTTGAGAATAGATTAGGAGAAAAAGACTGTATATAGCAACTTGTAAGAAGTTACACAAAAGACCCTAGACTATTAGTGGATCTCATTATAATATCCCCAGAAACATTACCTTTTCCCAAATGGTATAAGAAATCATGAACTCTGCATTACAATGACAGAAATATAAGTGGCTAGAATACACTGATATAAAAACAACAGATGTGCCAGAATAGTAGAAATGACTGGACCCTTCTCAGAGAACCATTAGAAAGACCTTTGTAATTTATCATGACAATTATATCCATCCAGGATAATGTCATTGGAGTACTTACCTTGAATTACTTCTATACTCTTTTATTTATATTTATTGAACAACAAATCTTATTTGAAAACTCTATTTTGGGTATTTTAAAAGTGAAAACACTTAGGGCTAGAGATATGACTCAGTAGTTAAGAGTATATTCTTGCTGTGGATCCAAGATTGGTTTCCATCACCCATGTCAGGTGGTTCACAACTATCTGTATCTTCAGATTCCTAGGATCCAATGCCCTCTTCTGACTTCTGTGAGCATTGAGGACACATGGCCCACGTTCACACAAGCATTATCAAATACAAATTATATTTGTATTTGTATAATAAATATCAAATTAGTTTTTACTTCTTAACATGTTTCAAGGTTCTCAGTTAAACTGAGGAAGTGCATGCACATATACAGACATGTTTACATGAGTACTTAAACATCTATTCTTTACCATAGCCTATGAGGGACTTAAGTGACTTAGCCTTTAACCACTACCTTAACATAACATTGGGGAAAGGGTATAGCCACTCTACCAAAACAAACAATGGGGCTTTCTGAGGGATGAATATGTACTTTCAGGAGGCTGTTGATACCTGACTCATGTCTTAAAAACATAAAGGTGAAAAGCTTTGTCATGGATGTAGATAGGAATATGAAATAGCCACAGATTGTTGGCAATATCCTATACCTTCAGAAACTGACAACATACACACATGCACACACACACACACACACACACACACACACACACAGACACTTGGTCTCATAGGCTCAATATTGATTTCATAAAAAGAGACTAACTTAAGGGAAGAAGCATCTTGTCCCAAAATATAAAGGTTAGCCATTACTTCTGATTAAGTTTATAAGAAAATACATTTTGACTTATGAAGTTTTAACTTTGAGCAGTCAAGCTATGGTCTTGGTCACTTATTTTACATGTACCCTGTTTGCAGTTTCTAGTCGACTGTACCTCAATACAACTTATAGGTATTAGCAAATGCTTTGCCTTTGTCTCTGCAAACCTTGCTTCTTTCCAAGGTTTGCATCAGTCTCCTCTAATAGCAACTGCAAGATTTCTTCCTTGTACCAAAAAGGTAGTTGATACTGTTTTCTTTCATTTGCAGTGTTTCCAAATAGTTTTCCCACAGCCCTCAGCCATGTTTCAATTTGTTTCATCTTTCATTATGTTCAATTGTCACTAGATTCACTCAGAATTTTTTAGACTTGTTTCTCAATCTAGAAATATTGATTCAGTTCCAAATTCTCTCCTGAATTCTTTGCATTTTCATTGAACATAGTATTTTTAATATTCAATTACATCATTTCCCACCCTTACCTACCCTACCTCCAACACCTCCTATGTATCCTCCCTTCAACTCCTCACACTTCCTCTAAAATGTATGGCCTTTTGGACAATTATTGTTATATAGATAAACAGATTACAGAAACATGACAGATAATAGATGATAGATTAGATTGAGATAGATTAGATATATAGATATAGATAGATGTTAGCTAGCCAGGTAGATAATACATAATTAACTAGATAAATACATTGAAACATAAATAGGTAATATGATATGACAAGTTCACGTACTGTGACTTGAGTGTATATGATTTTAGGGTTGACCACTATGAATTAGATAACCAATTAGGGGATAATATCCTTGGAGGGATTCCTTTTTACTCAGCACACAGTATTTGCCTGTATTTCTTTCTTTATTTTTTCTTTACCTTATTTTTTTTCTTTTTTCTTTGATATATTCTTTATTTACATTTCAAATGATTTCCCTTTTCCAGGATCCCCCCTCCCCAAAAGTCCCATAAGCCCTCTTCCCTCCCTCCACAATCAACCCCTTCCCACTTCCCTGTCCTGGTATCCTCTACACTGCTGCATTGGGCCTTTCCAGAACCAGAGGCCACTCCTTCCTTCTTCATGGGCATCATTTGATATGTGAATTGTTTCTTGGGTATTCTGAGCTTCTGGGCTAATATCTGCTTATCGGTGAGTGCATACAGTGTGTTCTTTGTGAAATCCTCACTCAGGATTTCTTTATCTAAGAACTTAACATTATAAGATTTCCACCTTCAGTATTAGCATATGTATTTATAATTTCAGAGTGCAGTCCTTAAACATTTTTCAATTTTTTGATGTCTTAAATGGAAACATCTATCTCATATGCAAATTTATTGATATGATAAAATGTTTCTCATCAGATATTTAACTTTGTTTTATTTCTTGCATATTGATATTTGAGAAATAGTTGAGATTACTTGAGGCTTTGGATTTCTGTGTTCTAGGGACAATTTAATTTTGCTTCTGGCAAGTAGGTAGGCCAAGTGAAGATTATAGTATGATATATTCAACCCATTAAAAGTTGAGTCTACATCATTGTGGTGGCCAGTCTACTTCCAGTCCACTCTACCCTGGGTGTGTACATGTAGGGACTTTTAAAAATATTCTATTTTTTATTAAACTATTTTATTTATTTACATTCCAAATATTGACCCCCTTTCTGTTACTACCTCCCTGAGTTCTTCACCCACCCCCTTCCAGTTTGCTTGTGAGAGGGTGCAAACCTAACCCACCCACCCAATCCTACTTCACTTGTCAGCATTCCTCTTCCCTGAGGTATCAAGTGTCTGCAGGATTAAGTACATTCTCTCCCACTGAGGCCAGACAAGGCAATCCTCTGCTATATATATGCCAAGGGCCAAGCATGGACTATGCCATAAATGCTCCTCAATTGGATTAATCACTTGGAGCTCTGAGGGGTCTGGATTAGTTGATACTGTTGTTCTTCCTATGGAGTTGTAATCCCCTTCAGTACCTTCAGTCCTTCCCCTAATTCTTCCATAGGGGGTCCAGAACCTCAGTATAGTGGTTTACTAAGTATCTGCATCTGACATAGTCAGCTCGTAGTAGAGCCTCTCAGAGAGCAGCCATGAAAGGCTCCTATCTAAAAGCACAGCATAGAATCAGTAACAGTATCAGGGTTTGGTGCCTGCACATGGGATGGATTCCAAGTTGGACCATCACTGGACAGTCTTTCTTTCAGTTTCCACCCCATTTTTGTCCCTGTATTTCCTTTAGAATGGAATGATTTTGGATCAAAAAGCTTGAAGATAGGTGTGTGGCATGATGAGGGCTATGTCTATCTACTGGAGGTGGTCTCTTCAGATTCCATTTTCCCACTGTTGGAATTTCAGCTAAGGTCATCCACATTTAGTCCTAGAAGCCTCTCACATCCTAGGATCTTGGACTTTCTAGAGGTTCCCCTGTCCCCCACACCACACTGTTACATATTTCCATTCATTCTCCTTACCCTCTGGGCTACTCTCATTTCTGTCCCCATGAGTGACCCTGCCTCGCTTTAACCTCCCCCTCTTTTTACCCACCCAGATCCCTCCCTCCTTCCTTCCCATGATTATTTTGACAGCTTTCTAAGGGGAACTGAAGTATACATACTTGGGCCTTTATTCTTGTCAAGTTTCCACGGGTCTGTGAGTTGTATCATGGGACATAGTGCTAAACAAAATTTTCAACAGAGAAATATCAAATGGTTGAGAAGCTCTTAAAGAAATGTTCAGCATCCTTAGTCATCATGGAAATGCAAATTTAAATGACTCTGAGATCCCACACTTACAGCAGTCAGAATGGCTAAGATCAAAACTCAGGCGACAGCACATGCTGGTGGGGATGTGGAGAAAGAGGAACACTTCTCCATTGCTGGTGGGATTGCAAACTTGTACACACACTCTGTAAACCAGTCTGGTGATTCCCCAGAAAATTGGAAATAGTTCTACCTGAAGACCACAGTATACCAGTCTTGGTCATATAGCCAAAAGATGCTCCACCATACCACAAGGGCAAATTCTCTACTATGTTCAGATCGTACTTATTTATAATACTCAAAAACTTTAAGCAACACAAATGTCTCTCAAACAGAGAATGGATAAAGAAAATGTGGTTCATTTACACAATGGAATAGTACTCAGCTATTAAATACATGGACATCATGAATTTTAGAGGCAGATGAGCAGAACTAAAATATTATCTGGAGTGAGATAACCCAGACCCCAAAAGACATGCATGAAATGTACTCATTGATAAGTGCATAATAGCCAAAAACTTCAGAATAACACCAGGGTCTTTTTTTTTTATTCGATATATTTTTTATTTACATTTCAAATGATTTCCCCTTTTCTAGCCCCCCACGCCCAGAAAGTCCGATAAACCCCCTTTTCTCCTCCTGTCCTCCCACCCACCCCTTCCCACTTCCCCGTTCTGGTTTTGCCCTATACTTCTTCACTGAGTCTTTCTAGAACAAGGGGCCACTCCTCCTTTCTTCTTGTACCTCATTTGATGTATGGATTATGTTTTGGGTATTCCAGTTTTCTAGGTAAATATCCACTTATTAGTGAGTGCATACCATGAGTCACCTTTTGAGTCTGGGTTACCTCACTTAGTATGATGTTTTCTAGCTCCATCCATTTGCCTAAGAATTTCATGAATTCCTTGTTTCTAATGGCTGAATAGTACTCCATTGTGTAGATATACCACATTTTTTGCATCCACTCTTCTGTTGAGGGATACCTGGGTTCTTTCCAGCATCTGGCAATTATAAATAGGGCTGCTATGAACATAGTAGAGCATGTATCCTTATTACATGGTGGGGAATCCTCTGGGTATATGCCCAGGAGTGGTATAGCAGGATCTTCTGGAAGTGAGGTGCCCAGTTTTCGGAGGAACCGCCAGTACCTCATGGTACCTTCTCCAAAATCGACCATATAATTGGGCACAAGGCAGACCTCAACAAATATAAGATGATCGAACTAATCCCATGCCTCCTATCAGATCACTATGGTGTAAGAGTGATTTTCAATAGCAACAAAAACAACAGAAAGCCCACATACACATGGAGGCTGAATAATACTCTGCTCAATGACACCTTGACCAAAGAAGAAATAAAGAAAGAAATCAGAGATTTTTTAGAATTTAATGAAAATCAAGGCACAACATACCCAAATCTTTGGGACACAATGAAAGCAGTGCTAAGAGGTAAACACCAGGGTCTTAATTTGGAGTATTTACTAGGAATTTTACTTTTCTAGGATCCATACATTCATATAATTTCCTTTAAATGTGAGATTCAGAAAACAACTTTTAACATTTTAACCTTTTTCCTATGAATTCATAACTACTTTGAGAAAACTACTGATAAATCAGTCTTGCCTTACTGTTTTCCCTTTTTATACACATCTCATCTTACATATTTCTTTGCAATTAATCAGATGCTAATTTGTAAGCTATTGACATTGTCTGATTTTGTCATATGCATTATTGTTCCAGCACACAATATAGTCCACAGTTTCTAGAACTGATAATGTTTCTGTGCGTATTCCATATTTATTTTTCCAATTCATTTTATAATTAATATGTATGTGCATACTAAGTATAAATATTAGCATAAATTATTAACTGAAACGGTTTATTGTATGTGCATATGCACATTCAAACACTTTAGCATATAAAACTTTCATGAACAAAAATTAACATAATTATCTATTTTAGACTAATTTGAGTGCAAATAACTTCAGAAATATGTGTTGTAGACACAAACGTTAATTTTTCCTTCTCTAGTATATTATGAATTACAAAGCTCATACAAAAATTATGACTAATAAATGTAATATGTTTAATGCTTTGAGTAATTTCTTAAACTAAAAGTTCTGATTTCTATTTACTGTTTCAATATTAATTGTTATAGATTTGTTGCTTGATATGCTGATAGATATAGTCATTCAACAAAAATTTATTGTCATGATCATAACAGAATTGTTATTGTACTTGTTATATGGAAGAAAGTGATTTAGGCAATGAATAAATGCAATAAAGTAAAGCCGCAATGGAGTAATTAGTATAATGTGGAAGAAGCAAATGGAAAGACTCTAATTTTGTCCAAAAATGTATAAAATGGTTTCAGAGTAGTCAGCCTTAGAACTTCAATAGTATATACCATTTCAAAGTTTCAATCTGTTAAATTCTATAGTGTCTCATAAATTGATTATAATTTCTACCTCGAGACATTTTGAAAAGATTATTCAGTTTTACAAATGCAGCAGAGACAATTGGGCATCCATCTGCAGCAAAATGAATCGAGACAAATACTTAACAACCCTCACAAATATAAACTGAAAATGTATTATTGGCATAAATCCAAAATCAAAAATGAACAAAATGCTTAAAAGTTAAAATAGAAAATCCTCAGGTAGGAAAATAATTTTTTTAGATATCATTATGAACATTTTGAACAAGAATTTAAATACTCATAATCTTCAAGAAAATGCAAACAATTATCATTTATAAAAGATTATTGTTAGAATGAGAAGACAAAATAGAGACTAGAGAATAAGCTTTTGCAAAAATATGTATTTCAAACACAAAATAGTATCTTAATTATACAACAAATTCTTAAAACTCACCAATAAATACTAATATAAATTTTATATATGCAAAACAACAACCAATCATAATGGTTCAGGTTTGCAATCCAAGATCTTGGGAGGTTGATGCAAGAAAATTACCAGAGTACGTTTCAGATCATGTTGAGCTACATAGTCAAACAGACCACAAACACACACCTAAATCAAACAAAATAATCAAAGATCTAAAAGAGACCTCATCATTAAATCTACATACAATAAATGAGCATACAAAGAAATGACCTATATACTATGCCATTAGGAAAAATCAGAAACAATACCATTATATATTTATTCAAATGGTGAACATCAAAACATTAACAGCTATATTTGCATATCAATAAGAACTCCATTACTGATAATCACACAAATGATTCACCCACTTTGAAAGTTGCCTGAAAATGAGAAGTGCTATTCAACATGTGACACATAATAATGTGCCTTGGTCAATGGTGACAAAATATGTCCAAATAAATGTCTGGTCATGAATGTTTAATCTATCATTAATTTTGATTTCCAGAACTTGGAAAAAAACAAGATGTCCTTCATATTTGTACTGAAAACTGTGTGTCTTCAAATACTTGAACATAGTTCATAGTCCTAAGAAAAACACAAAGGAAGGTAAAATTCATATAAGGTTTACACAAAACCAGTCAAATGAAAATGACTTTACTATATAACTCCAATTACCTGATAGTCCGTTAAAGATAAAAAAAAAATGATAGTAACCAAGGCAGAGCTTTTAGAGAGAAGCAAGAATGAAAAGCACAGAGAACTGGGGAACAGTGAAATCAACTATTCTGCTAATGGCAGATTTTTTGTCATATTTATCATACTATGTAACATTTATAATATCAAGGATGTATTATTCCATATAAAGTATTGTTTAGTGGAGGTAATTATATGTGAAATGCATGCTTTCCAGGTGGAATAAATGTCCTTTAGCAGGGGGTGTTTTCCTGAGAGTAGACAGCAAATGTGGGGACAATGATGCTTGAAGATGAGACCTACTTACTGCTGAACTTTGCTGTGGTTAAAACTGTTTAAACTGTAGCTGCCGTTAAGAATATGAATGGAAGCAGAGATATGAAGAAAGGTAAGATAATGATACTGAAGAATTTTCATTGCAGTTCAATAACACAAGAGCCTGAAGATAGAACAGGAATAGTGACAGTGATCAAAAAGATACTGAGAAAAATGGCTGCTGGGGAAAAGGCATGACAGTGGGGCATCTTAAGGGACACATTAACACATTTGATCCTAACTAAGAAGAAAATAGAACATCATTAGAAGATATGAAACATGAATCCTATGTTGATATTTCTATTACTGAAGTATAACTGCCATCACAAGAAAGAGTGGAGGCAGCAAGAAGAAAGGCTACGTAAGGAGGAGTTTATCTGAGATGCATCTTAAGCCTGTGAACAAGATGATAAGCTTCCAGCTGTCATCTCCATATAACCCCTGTGTTTACTCATGATTCTTTGTGCTTCCTGAGTCCCAAAATAAAAAAAATAAATAAATAAAACCAGTATTTGACTGACAACCATGTCTACATCTCACTCTCCAAGTAATTTCTGTCACATGTCAATTCTTCTGGAGTTATCTAAATTTCCCGAGAAGAAAAAGGTTAAATGTTGCTAAATTTAAGGAATCATCACTTTAAATGTTTTGATTTATATCTTCACAGATTTAACTGTATGAAATTTTACTAAAGATTAGGTTTTTAATCAAAAATATGTCCTACAGTATGAATGAAATTGGAATTGTTTATTTTTAATGCTACTCATATAGTTTACCTCAAAGACATTTCAAAGATAGCTTATAGTATAATACAGAAAAATTAATACAGTGAAAATATCAAATACTGTATTATACTGAGAAGGGAAAGTATAAGTGACCCATAAGGATTAATAAGCATTCATTTATTTAAAATGTCATTATCAACTCATTCATTATATTAATTATATTCATAAGGGGCTTTAGTTTAAATTCTTTTATATTTGCTATTCAGTTTTACTTAAAACAAAGAAATACTAAAAGTTTATTGAAGATTAACACCATATAAGCCTTAATATGGTGTTAATACCCACTACCCAGGATCTTAAACTTTGCTTAGCTATTAGGGAAACACTTCCTGAGTACCTACTATGTGCTCATAATTCTAAATATTTGAAAATACTTTATGTAGTATAAAATCTTTTTCCTTAGTGTCTTAAATTTTATTGTGTCTCTAAAAAGGAAAAATAATAAGTTAGTGAATTTAGTGTAGTATTTGCTACTACAAGGAAAATAGTTATAAAAACTAGAGAAATACTTTTTGTTAAGTCTAGATGTTTGAGTATTGGAGAAAGTTAGATTTATATTATATCTTTTCACTTTTTTAGCAGTTCCTGGAAAGGGAGGCTAAAATCCCCTTACATTTTAAAGAATTGTTATAATGTACTCTATAAAATTACCAAGAAAAAACCACACTATTAACTTATATAAATGTATTTCTTTAATTGATGAATTTTTCATATCTTTCCATGATTATTAGGAATAATCTCTTTTAAATAAACTTATTTTGTTAAGAAATTGCTTAACCCAGTCCAATTAACTTTTCTTTCAGATTCTTTCAGATTTCTTTTCTATGAGTTTACTACCAGATAAGTAGAGAGAAACATTTTCAATAATAATTTCTGTAATTATTTCATGTTGTTCCTTCTCCAGTATTCCCTGTTATTCTTGCTGTAGTCTGGAAGCAAATCTGAGCATCTGGATCCTAATTTGCTATCATCTGTGATAACCTAAATTAATCTGTAATCTTTTCCCTGAGAGATGGCTATTCTTGGATGCCATCTTGACTATATGTGGAATGAACTACCATCCATAAATAGAGAGCAACCTGTGACACAGATCTTGAGGCATGAAGACGATATGAAATATTAACTTATGTATTTCTGTGTCATGGGTTGAAAGAGAATGATTCCATAGGCTCATTTGAGTACTCAGAATATAATTGATGAAAGTATTTGGGAAGTACGAGATGCTGTGGTCTTGGAGGAAGTGTACCACTGGTGTTGGTCTCAGAGGTTTCAAAAGACCAGTATAATTACCAGTAGTTTCAGCTCTGCCTTCTGCTTGGTGATCAAGATGTGAACTGTAAGGTGCCTTAAACATGAAGGATATATGTGTAAAGTGCTTGTGGACTATTTCTTCAGAGTTGAGAATAGTTGTTGAGATCAGCCATGTGGCAGGGATTTCCCAAAATGAAAGCCTTATAAGGCCATTTTGTGAAACAATAAAAGTCTGCACTTCATTCGAGACTGAAAATGTTAGAGGTGATAGAGACGTGGAATATCTTCCAAATAAAGTTGAACACAGGGAATGGTACCAGTCCAAGAGAGTAATGTATGTTTCAGGCACCCAAGCTGGAATCATGGAGAATAAATGTCTTTGTCATCAGATATTAAGTTACAAAATTTGGAGTTTGTCCCACTGGGTTTTGGTCTTGCAGCAGTCTATCATTTCCTCATTATTCGGATTTCCCCTTTTGGTAATGATAGCATATATTCTGTGCCATTGTATATTGGAGTTATAGAATTGATGTTTTATTTTACAAGGGGTTGCAATAAAGAGATTGCTTTCAGTTTCACAAGAAACTTTGGACTTTGTTAAGACTATGAAAGACTATAGGGACTTTTGGAGCTGGAATAAATATATTTTGCTTTATGATATGGCCAGGAATCTATGGGAGTCAGGGAGTGGAATGTGTTGGTTGGCATAAGAAATACATTTATAGGTATATATATTTGAATACTAAGCCTCCAGTTAGAGGAACTGTTTGGAAAGGATTGGTGATGTGGCTTTGTTGAAGGAAGTGTGTCAATGGAGTGGGTTTTGAGGTCTCAAAAGTCTCATATAGTTCCCCTTGTTCTCTCTCTACTTTATGGTTGTGAAGCCAGATGTGAGCACCCAGCTTTGCCTTTCCTTTGCCATCCTACACCTAACCTTGTGGAACCATGATCCAACCTAAATGGTTTCCATTCCAAATTGCCTCAACCATGATGTTCTAATCAAAACATTAGAAAAATAAGTAAAAAAAAAAAACAAAAAAAAAAAAACATGATAAGTTGTGGTAAGTTGTGTTGAAGTACTAATCCCTTAATGCCTATAAGTGGAATATATTTAGAATTGGTGTCTTTACAGTTAAGAGTTCATTATGGTGGGCCATATTCCAAAATTACTTGTGTCTTTGTGAAAAGGAGACGAGCGCGGAGGTATTCAAGGGGAAATACCATGTAATAATATCATCAGTGACTGAGCTGGATAAAACTCAAGTAACACAATGATATAATGTAATACAGGAAGATGTATAGAAGGATCATAGTCTTGTTGACATTATTCAAATTTCCATTCTTCTCAATCATGGAAGACATATTTCTGTTGTCCTCAAAAACAGTTTGATGTAGTCCCTTACAGTAATGCCATCAAATTAATATGAGAGTGTAGATGCCCTAGTGTTTACCTTCAAGGGAATTAACATGAAACAATAGTAATTGTAAGGTAGAATGGCATAAGGCTCAGAAGTTATATAATTTTGTGCTTTTAAGTCACAAAGTGGTTCATAGAGAGAAGTTGTTGTATTCCTAATTAGCTTCAATGAGATAGATGTTATTTCATTTTATTCTAAATTACATTCCTTTTTAAAGTAGGATATGTTCTGAGACAACTACAAATTTACATGCAATTGCAGTCTTTAGACACTCATATATATTCCAGATCACATTAAAAAAAAAAAGAATTGTGGTGAAGGAAAATAATATGCCTTGTCGCATTACAGAAACTAGAAGAATAAGATAAAGATTAATGAGGGAAGGCTGAATATTCTCATAAACAGAAACTATGAATATTAATATTAATGTGGAGGAGTAAAAGAACAAAGTTTCAGAGCAATCATTATATCTATAAATGAATCTTTTAAATGAGCATTGGCTTGCAGTTTTGTGACTGTATAATCAAGGTGACTAGAAGAAGAGAGTGGAGGCAGTTAATGATCTAAATGAATTGAAATGTTGAGAAGACGATAAACTTTATGTAGGACAAAAACGAGCATAACTCAGTTTTAGGCTATGTTATGCATATATGTGCATATATATGTATATATAATTGCATTTCTTTAAAATATAATTTAAAAGAATAGAAATAAATGGATTATAATGTGCATAGGAATATCCATTCCCTTTTATGAAATGTGTAAATGGAATCACTCAAATTTACCTGTTCCCATAATTAGGAATTATGGAGGAAGTAAATAAACTCTTGTCTGTTTTAGAGGGTAATTGAAAGTAGAGATATTTACTCTAGAAAATATCAAGAAATATTAGGTCTATCAAATTATCTTTTGAAATATGTGAGGATGTCATTTACATGGAAATTTTTCTCTCACAGATATTAAAGTGACACAAAAAATTAGCGCAAAATAAAAGATAAGAGAAAAGGAATGAGCAATAGGCTAATACAACATTGTAGAAACTTTAAAAATGATTAAATATAAAAACTAATAGAATGAATAGTGAAGGAAAGGCATTAAAAAGTGTGTTCACCTTTGTTCCATGCATACTATGCTACAGAGGAAAGCAAGCTACAGACCAACCCCCTAATTAATTGCTCAAGACTGAAGAAATAAGACACCAATACTATAATATTCAAGCCACCCTTATACAGGATAGAACATTGTGAAATTGACACCTTACTTCTTCATTGTTGGGCAATCAACTCACAAATGATTTATAATATACTAGCATTACATTTCTGTTGTATTGGATGTGCTATGCTTTACCTAAATCCTTTAATGGACATTTCTGGTCGTTTTCACATTTTGACAGTGTTGAATAGTATTATGTACACTAGTGAACAAATAACTGTTTAGTTCAAACTAGGAAGTTACATGCATCAACAATCACATGCAAAGAAAAAAATTTGTCCTTGATGGCTTACTTGTTATGCATAGCTAGCTTTATTCACTTTTACACAGTTCAGGAACTGGACCATGAAACACTGCTGCCCACACTCAATTAACACTAAAACTATTCCCCACAGACAAAGCCACAGGATACCTTGTTCCAGATAATTCTTCATTAATACTCTTTCCAGGCTGTCCTAAGCTGTGCCAACTTGGCCGTTAAAACTACCTTGCATACACCCTACTCAAGCATGCTACTAATACACCCAGTAGCATATTTTACTTGATAGGGCAGTACTGTATCACAAGGGGCCCACCATTGGGTAGAAAAATTGATGGATTTTTCCCCCAGAACCATAACTATCCCTTCTTGTGCACTATGAAACATAACAAGCAGGGAGAATAATGAGTCTGAGTTCCAACTTGATTCTTATGTGTCCTATATTTAAGGTGTTTGGTGACTTCAGAACTAGTTGGCCTTTTAACCACTAAATTTTAGTGTACAAAAAAGAATAATAAATATTTGGAGCCTCTGGGATCTCCTTTGACAAGAATTCATTGAAATGTATATCACATCTAGCACTGAGAATTTTATTTAATACCTACATTTTCAGAGCAGAGCATCATCCAATTACACAGGGTTCTTCACATCAAAGTATTTTTTTTTCGATATAATTTTTTATTTACATTTCAAATGATTTCCCCTTTTCAACCCCCCCACTCCCCGAAAGTCCCATAAGCCCCTTTCTCTTCCCTTGTCCTCCCACCCACCCCTTCCCACTTCCCCATTCTGGTTTTGCCGAATACTGCTTCACTGAGTCTTTCCAGAACAAGGGACCACTCCTCCTTTCTTCTTGTACCTCATTTGATGTGTGGGTAATGTTTTGGGTATTCCAGTTTTCTAGGTTAATATCCACTTATTAGTGAGTGCATACCATGATTCACCTTTTGAGTCTGGGTTACCTCACTTAGTATGATGTTCTCTAGCTCCATCCATTTGCCTAAGAATTTTATGAATTCATTGTTTCTAATGGCTGAATAGTACTCCATTGTGTAGATATACCACATTTTTTGCTTCCACTCTTCTGTTGAGGGATAAAATTACAAAGTTTCTGTAAGGCAAAGGACACCATCAAGAAGACAAATCGGCAACCAACAAATTGGGAAAAGATCTTCACCAATCCTACATCAGACAGAGGGCTAATATCCAATATATATAAAGAATTCAAGAAGTTAGACTCCAGAAAACCAAACAACCCTATTAAAAAATGGGGTACAGAGTTAAACAAAGAATTCTCACCTGAAGAACTTCGGATGGTGGAGAAGCATCTTAAAAAATGCTCAACTTCATTATTCATTAGGGAAATGCAAATCAAAACAACCCTGAGATTTTACCTTACACCAGTCAGAATGGCTAAGATTAAAAATTCAGGAGACAGCAGGTGTTGGAGAGGGTGTAGAGAAAAAGGAACACTCCTCCACTGCTGGTGGGGTTGCAAATTGGTACAACCACTCTGGAAATCAGTCTGGCGGTTCCTCTGAAAACTGGGCACCTCATTTCCAGAAGATCCTGCTATACCACATCAAAGTATTTTATAGTATATGTTTTAGTTAGTTTATAATGTAGTAGGTTTCTATGGCGTTTCACCATGTAGCCATAATTTTCATTAGCCATCTCTAACTTCAACCTTTCTCCTTATTTACTAGAAAAGTATATCAAAGTTGATGTAGAGGACTTTCATGAGTGTGTGGTTTAAAATTAGACTAGTCTTGTTGCACTTGACCTACATTCTTTACTAGAGGAGTAAAACAAATTTTGGTATAGAAAACATTTGTAGGTTTTTTACCATTTTAATAACTATCTGATATATATTTTATTGATTATTTTATTTATTTATTTATTTATTTTTATTTACATTGTAAATGATTTCCCCCTTATTTTATTTATTTACATTTCAAATGTCACCTTACTTCCCAGTTTCTCCCCACAAATCTCCTATCGCATCCCCCTCACCCTCCTTCTATGAGGGATCTCTCCTACCCACCCATCCATTCCCACTTCATCTCCCGGGCATTCCCCTATACTGGGGCATCAAGCCTCCATAGGACCAAAGGCCTTTTCTCCCACTTATGGCAGATAAGGCCATCCTCAGCTACACATGCAGCTGGAGCCATGTGTCCATCCATGTGTACTCTTTAATGGGTGGTTTAGTTCCTAGGAGATCTGGTGGATCTGGTTGATAGATAGTGTTGTTCCTCCTATGGGACAGCAGCTCTGGCAGAGCCTCTCAGGTGACAACTGTACCAGGCTCCTCTCAGGAAGTGCTTCTTGACATCAGCAATAGTGTCTGGGTTTGGTGTAGTCAGATGGGATAGATCCCTATGTATGGCAGTCTCGGGGGGGGGGGGGGGGGAGGGCTTTCCTTCAGTCTCTGCTCCACTCTTTGTCCCTGCATTTCCTTTCAGCAGGAATGATACTGGGTTAATATATTTAACATGGTTGGGTGGCACCATCAATCAAAGAGAGGCTGTGCCTATCCACTGAATATGGTCTCTACAGGTTCTCTCTCCCTTTTGTTGGGTATTTCGGCTAATGTCATCCCTGTTGGGTCCTGGAATCTTCTTGTTCTTTTGGCTTCTGGGACTTTCTAGTGGCTAGCTCCAGTTCCCCATCTCTCACTGCTATGCACCTTAGTTCAAATTCTTGACCCTATGTTCTTCTCCCTGTCTCGCCCCACACCTGCTTCTGTTTCCTTTTTAATTAGACTAGTCTTGTTGCTCTTGACTTGTAGTATTATTATAATCCTTTGTGTTTCTGGTGAAAACATGAGATTTTAATTCTTTGCATCAATAAGTTCTAATAGAATATGAGCCACTGCCAGCAAGTTTGTAGGAATTTTTTTAAGCACTTCAGAATTCTTATGTATGTAATCCTATGATTAGGAATAACTGAAGTACCTTTTTTCTTCATGCTTATTCTAAATGAGGGAGTCAATATATTAGACATTAGGGAACAAGGACAAGTGATGGCAAAGGCAGAAATAGCCATCTGTTCATTATTATGCATTAGATTTTTACTTCTATTACCAACAGAAGTTTGATTTTGTTTAAATTGATTCATTTCTAGTTTATTATAGTCATTAGTCCATTGAGTACGAATTAATGAACCTGAAAGCTTATATTTTTGCAAGCATCTATGGATTGCCCTTTACTGATATTTCCTCTCAATTACCTCAACTTACTTAATTTTCTTACTTGCCTGGCAGCTTTCAAAAAGACCTATAGCTTTGCTAAAGTATTAACTTGCTATTTCTTATATAATAAAAGTATAACTAATCTTCTTATTCATGAAATTTGAAGTGGAGCTTTTCTTTTTATGGCTCTATTCCATATTTATTGCTTAAAAATTACTTCATTGATGAATGAACAACTAAGTGAGAGACTTATCCAATAAGAAAATGCCACTCATGTTTTCTGTGCTTCCATATGAAATCTTACCTTATATACACTATAGCTAAAAGTTTATAAATACATTGACTCTTTTCATTAGCAATATGTCCCAGATTATTTCAATAAATTCTAAAATATTACAGATTTTTTGTTTCATTTCAGAAAATAATCACAATAAACTCTTGTGTGAGTGGTTACATCTCAATAATAATATAAATGATGAAAGAACATTAATCACATATGAAGGTTTGTGTTGCTTAATAAAAGATTTGCAACTGACATAGATGTGGGGGTAACTGTCTGTAATTCTAGAAATAAGAAAATAGAGGAAAACAGAATCAGAAATTTAAAGTTATCCATAGTTTTATAGTAAATTCCAGAAAATCATGGGATATATGAGTTCTTCCTTCAAATCCTCCTTCTCAATAAATGATCAATAAACCAAAAATATGAAATATCCTCAGAAGAATGCTTATTGCTGTAATATAAATAATATATTTGGTTATCTCATAATATTGTATTAAAAATGAGGAGAATAAATTGTGCAGGTATGTATGGCCCTAAACACAGGGAACACAGCAGTGGCAGAGCATCTAGGACAGGGTCCCTCTTGGTTCTACCTGCACTCAGGACCTGGGCTGTGCCAAAGCCATCTGTGCAACAATCCTGCCACGGGAACTGGTCTGCAGGAAGTGCTTTAACTCCCAGGTTTGGAGGTGATATCACCATTTTCTCTACAGCTACTGTGCAGGCAGGTATGGCTAGGAGGGAAGGGAACACAGGAGTGGCAGAGAACCTAGAACAGGGTCCTTCCAGGCTCCATCTGCAACCAGGACCTGGGCTGAGCCATAGCACTCTGTTGCTGAGACAGGCTTGTAGGCCCACAGGAGGGATAAGTGTCAGCCAGAGACAGAGAGGCCAACTAACACCAGAAATAACCAGACGGCAAAAACAAACACAGGAATATTACCAACAAAAATCAAGGCAACATGGGAACATATGAACCCAGTTCTCCCACAACAGTAAGTCCTGGATACACCAAAACACTGAAAAAGCAAGATGTGGATTTAAAATTACAGCTCACGATGCTGATAGAGGGCTTCCTCATAAAATTACAAAGTTTCTGTAAGGCAAAGGACACCATCAAGAGGACAAATCGGCAACCAACAAACTGGGAAAAGATCTTCACCAATCCTACATCAGATAGAGGGCTAATATCCAATATATATAAAGAACTCAAGAAGTTAGACTCCAGAAACCCAAACAACCCTATTAAAAAATGGGGTACAGAGTTAAACAAAGAATTCTCACCTGAAGAACTTCGGATGGTGGAGAAGCATCTTAAAAAATGCGCAACTTCATTAGTCATTAGGGAAATGCAAATCAAAACAACCCTAAGATTTCATCTTACACCAATCAGAATGGCTAAGATTAAAAATTCAGGAGACAGCAGGTGTTGGAGACGGTGTGGAGAAAGAGGAACACTCCTCCACTGCTGGTGGGGTTGCAAATTGGTACAACCACTCTGGAAATCAGTCTGGCGGTTCCTCCGAAAACTGGGCACCTCACTTCCAGAAGATCCTGCTATACCACTCCTGGGCATATACCCAGAAGACTCCCCACCATGTAATAAGGATACATGTTCTACTATGTTCATAGCAGCCCTATTTATAATTGCCAGATGCTGGAAAGAACCCAGGTATCCCTCAACAGAAGAGTGGATGCAAAAAATGTGGTATATCTACACAATGGAGTACTATTCAGCCATTAGAAACAATGAATCCATGAAATTCTTAGGCAAATGGATGGAGCTAGAGAATATCATACTAAGTGAGGTAACCCAGACTCAAAAGGTGAATCATGGTATGCACTCACTAATAAGTGGATATTAACCTAGAAAACTGGAATACCCAAAACATAATCCACACATCAAATGAGGTACAAGAAGAAAGGAGGAGTGGCCCCTGGTTCTGGAAAGACTCAGTGAAACAGTATTCAGCAAAACCAGAACGGGGAAGTGGGAAGGGGTGGGTGGGAGGACAGGGGAAGAGAAGGGGGCTTGCAGGACTTTCGGGGAGTGGGGGGGCTAGAAAAGGGGAAATCATTTGAAATGTAAATAAATTATATCGAATAATAAAAAAAAGACAAAAAAAAAAAAAAAAAAAAGAAGGACAGAAATAACTTCCTCAAAGAAATCCAGGAAAACACAGGTAAACGGGTAGAAGCCCTTAAAGAATCACAGGAAAGTAGAAGCAAGCAGGTGAAGGAATTGAACAAAATCATCCAGGATCTAAAAATGGAGGTAGAAACAATAAAGAAATCATAAAAGGAACATAGAACATAAAAGGAACTCTGCACATAGAAAACCTAGGAAAGAAGTCAGAAGTCATAGATGCAAGCATCAACAACAGAATACAAGAGATAGAAGAGAGAATCTCAGATGCAGAAGATACCATAGAAAGCATTGATACAACAGTCAAAGAAAATGCAAAATGCAAAAAGCTCCTAACCCAAAACATCCAGGAAATCCAAGATACAATAAGAAAAGTCAACTCAAGGATTATAGGTATAGAAGAGAGCAAATATTTCCAGTTTAAAGGGCCAGTAAATGTCTTAAACAAAATTATAGAAGAAAACTTCCCTAACCTAAAGAGAGAGAAGCCCGTGAACATACAAGAAGGCTACAGAACTCCAAATTGATTGGACCAGAAAAGAAATTCCTCCCGCGAAATAATAATTAAAACAACAAATGCAATAAACAAAGAAAGAATATTAAAAGTGGTAAGGGAAAATGGTTAAGTAACATATAATGGTAGGCCAATCAGAATTATACCACACTTCTCACCAGAGACTATGAAAGCCAGAACATCTTTGGCAGATGTCATACAGTTCCTAAGGGAACACAAATGCCAGCCTAGGCTACTATACTCAGCAAACTCTCAATTATCATAGATGGTGAAATAAATTTACACAATATCTTACCACACATCCAGCCCTTCAAAGGAAAATGAATGGAAAATATCAACAAAAGGAGGGAAACTACACACTAGAAAAAGAAAGAAATTAATCTTCCTTTAACAAACCAAAAAGAAGAGAGCCACACAAACATAACTCCACCTCTAATAACAAAAATAACAGGAAGTAACAATCACTTCTCCTTAGTATATCTTCATATCAATGGAGTCAATTCTCCAATAAAAAAGACTAACAGACTGGATACATAAATAGGACCAAATATTTTGCTGCATACAGGAAACTAAATTCAGACACAAAGACAGACACTACTTAGAGTAAAAGGCTGGAAAACAATTTTCTAAGCAAATGGTCCCAAGAAACAAGCTGGTGTAGCCATTATAGTATCAAATAAAATTGACTTTCAACCTAAATATTCAAAAAAGACAAGGAAGGACACTTCATACTCATCAAAGGAAAATTCTACCAGGATGAACTCTCCATTCTGAACATATATATGCTCCAAAACCAAGGGCATCCACATTCATAAAATAAACTTTACTAAAGCTCAAAGCACACATTGTACCTGAAACAATAATAGTGGGAGACTTCAACACCTCACTCTCATCAATGGACAGATTGGGGAAACACAAACTAATCAGAGAAACATTGAAACTATCAAAAGTTATGAACCAGATGCATTTAACTGATATCTATAGAACATTCTATCCTAAAACAAAAGAATTTACTTTCTTCTCAGCACCGCATGGTACCTTCTCCAAAACTGACCATATACTCGGTCACAAAACAAACCTCAGCAAATATAAGTTTGAAATAATTCCATGAATCCTATCAGATCACCACAGAATAAGGCTAGTCTTCAATAACAACAAAAACAACAGAAAGCCCACACATACATGGAAACTGAAAAACATTCTACTCAATGATAATTTGATCAAGGAAGAAACAAAGAAAGAAATTAGAGACTTTTTAGAATTTAATGAAAATGAATTCACAAAGTACCTAAAATTATGAGACACAATGAAAGCAGTGCTAAGAGGAAAACTCATAGCTCTGAGTGCCTCCAAAAACAAAATGGAGATAGCATATATTAACAGCTTGACAGCACATCTGAATGCTCCAGAACAAAAGAAGCAAATATACCCAAGAAGAGTAGACAGCAGATAATCAAACTTAGGGCTGAAATCAACCAAGTAGAAACAAAAAGAACTATACAAACTATATCAACCAAAGCAGTAGTTTATTCTTTGAAAAAACCAACAAGAGAGATAAACCCTTAGCAAACTAACCAGAGGATACAGAGACTCAAATCAGCAAAATCAGAAATGAAAAGGGAGACATAACAACAGATACTGATGAAATTCAAAATATCATCAGATCCTGCTATAAAAGCCTGTACTCAAAAAAGTGGAAAATCTAGATGAAATGGACAATTTTCTAGACAGATACCAGGTACCAAAGTTAAACCAGGATCAGATAAATGATCTAAACAATCCGATAACCCCTAAAGAAATAGAAGCAGTCACTAATAGTTTCTCAACCAAATAAAGCCCAGAACCAGATGAATTTAGTGCAGAGTTCTACCAGACCTTCAAAGAAGACCTAATACCAATACTCTTCAAACTATTACATAAAATAGAAACAGAAGAAACATTACCCAATTTGTTCTATGAAGCCACTCTTCAGGTATTACTCTGATACCTAAACCACACAAAGACCCAACAAAGAAAGAGAACTTTAGACCAATTTCCCTTATGAATATCAATGCAAAATTACTCAATAAAATTCTTGCCAACAAAATCCAAGAGCATATCAAAATGATGATCCACGACGATCAAGAAGGCTGTATCCCAGGGTTGCAGGGATGGTTCAATGTATAGAAATCCAGCAATGTAAACCACTATATAAATAAACTCAAAGCAAAAAACCACATGATCTTTTCATTAGATGCTAAGAAAGCATTTGACAAAATCCCACACCCCCTCATGATAAAAGTCTTGGAAAGATCAGGAATTCAAGGCCCATAGTTTAACATAATAAAAGAAATACACAGCAAACCAGTAGCTAACATCAAATGAAATGGAGAGAAATTTGAAGCAATCCCACTAAAATCGGGGACCAGAAAAGGCTGCTCACTTTCTCCCTATCTGTTCACTATAGTGCTTGAAGGCCTAGCCAGAGCAATTAGACAACAAAAGGAGGTCGAAGGGATACAAATTTGAAAGGAAGACATCAAAATATCACTATTTAAGATAATATGATACTATGCTTAAGTAACCCCAAAAATTCTATTATTATTATTATCACCCAGTATATTTTTAATTTAAAATTTGTGTTTTAAGCTCAGAATGTACATCTTTGTATGGCTTTGATGAGAACTTACCTCTTACATTTGTTTCAGAGTATTTGTTCATTTTCACTTAATGCTACATAATATTGAAAGCTATTTTACAATGATGACCAGCCTAGCAAGATATGCCAATTATAGTAGAGCCAAAAAGGGTTGGGGTATAACCAACCACTTTTATTTTTTTTTTTGAGGGAGGGTTTCTCTGTGTAGTCCTGACTCTCCTGGAACTCAGTCTGTAGAGCAGGCTGGCCTTGAACTCAGAAAGCCTCTGACTCCCAAGTGCTGGGATTAAAGGTGTGTGCCACCAGTGCCCGGCCAACCACTTTCTAATTGACACCCACAAGACATGACTAATATCCAATATATACAAAGAACTCAAGAAGTTAGACCCCAGAAAACCAAATAACCCTATTAAAAATGTGGTACAGAGCTAAACAAAGAATTTTCACTTGAAGACTTTGGGATGGCTGAGAAGCACCTTAAGAAATGTTCAACATCATTAGTCATCAGGGAAATGCAAGTCAAAACAACCCTGAGATTTCACCTCACACCACTCAGAATGGCTAAGATTAAAAACTCATGAGACTGGTTGGGGATTTAGCTCAGTGGTAGAGTGCTTGCCTAGCAAGCACAAGGCTTGGGTTTGATCCTCAGCTCTGTTAAAAACAAACACAAAAACAAAAACAAAACAAAACAAAATCTCAGGAGACATCAGATGTTGCCAAGGATGTGGAGAAAAAGGAACACTCCTCCATTGTTTGTGGGATTGCAAGCTGGTACAACCACAACCTCTCTGGGAATCAGTCTGCTGGTTCCTCAGAAAACTGGCCATCATACTTCCGGAGGACCCTGCTATACCACTCCTGGGAATATACCCAGAGGATTCTCCAGCATGTAATAAGGACACATGCTCCACTATGTTTATAGCAGCCCTATTTATAATAGCCAGAAGCTGGAAAGAACCCAGATGCCCCTCAGCGGAGGAATGGATACAAAAAATGTGGTATATATACACAACTGAGTACTATTCAGCCATTAGAAACAATGAATTCGTGAAATTCTTAGAGAAATAGATGGAGCGGGAGAATATCATACTAAGTGAGGTAACCCATTCTCAAAAGATCAATCATGGTATGCACTCGCTGATAAGCAGCTATTAGGCTCGAAGCTTGGAATACCCAAGACACAATCCACATGTCAAATGATGTCCAAGAAGAAGGAAGGTGTGGTTCCTGGTTCTGGAAAGGCTCAGTGCAGCAGTGTAGGGGAATACCAAAACAGGAAATTGGGAATGGGTGGATGGGGGAACAGGGGGAGGGAAGAGGGCTTATGGGACTTTCGGGAGGGGAGATCCAGGGAAGCAGAAATCATTTGAAATGTAAATAAAGAATATATTGAATAAAAAGTTAAACTCATACTGGGTACTCTTAACTGGAGCACGAGCATGAAAGGAAGAACTTTATTCTTTTGCTAAATTGACACAATAATAAACTGCCCCCTAAATTTTTATAATCATACATTAGGACATCTTTCCACCTTTATCAGAGAATTTTACTTTTATACTACAGAGCAATTAATACAGAGACACACTGCTCATGAATGTGAAGAGAGTAAGAGACCATAGAGCACTCAACTCAAAATGAGACATCTATATCACAGCCCTTTGAGATCCACAAGTACCAGTCCTCATCAAGTTAGAAGGGGTAGAAAGATTGGAAAATCCACAGGTATTGGACATATTCAGTGGAACTGTATTTTTCTGGCGATTATGGGACCATTGCACACATGAACTCATAGGTATTGAGATTGCACAAACAAGGCCTGAACATAACTAAGCCAGTCCAAACTCCAGCATCATGGGGGAGGGTCTCTTGAACTCTTTGATTCTAATTGAAACACAATTAGCAGTTGCTGGTTTAGGGAGGGAGAATCAGTTTGTTTAAGATGCATCCCCTGATAGGTTGTCCATGTTCCATGTATACACAGTCATTACTAATTCACTAACAGAGAGAGATTAGAGAGTAGATTTTGGCTCCACTCCACAGCTAGAGTTCCCCCACTGTGGTTGTCCCATAGTAGTGGTGTCTGCAAAATGTTTGGGTCTTCTGCTACAACTAGACTGCACTTTGACCAATAGCCTCTTCTGTGCTCTTTTTGGGGACTACAACTCTGCTGCACAATGCTAAGCTTCAGCTTCTCTCCATGACCCCTTTATACATTCAAAACTTGCACCACCTGGGTGTCACACTACCAAATTTTGCAGCCAGCATACTCTTCATCAAAGAAGCTTCTCTTTGCATTAGATAGAAATCATTACAGAAAACCTTAGAGTAAAAGGTGAAAAATAACTGCTCATGATTCAGGGAACAGCTCAAAGAGGGTTTCGTCCCATCATTAGAGTACATTTCAAGACTTATCCCACAGTCTCTCATGTTCTAGCTTACCTTGGAGGGCAAAGGAGAAAATATACCCCCCTTTTATTCATTCTTACCACATCAGTATAGGCCTGTAACTGTAGTTACTGAATACCCAGAAGGTCAGTTACACTGGCCTGGCATTTAACTACTATATAATATCTATATAAATCTGGAAAAAATCCACAGCTGTGTAGTGGAGACAGCTGGAACCTAGAAGAAAAGCTGTGTGTGTTGCAGAGGGCAGAACCAGAAAAGTGATCCACTTCTGAAGTGTGGTTTCACTTTGATTTGATTGTGTCCTGATCCTTCCGTCTTAAAGAGTATTTAACTTATATTTTATTTTATATAAGGCCATAGTTGAGAAATTTTAGGTTTTAAAAGAGACTATTTAAAAAAGAGATTAAATCTTAAGCAGTTTGTATTTGTAAAGACTGGAAATTATTAGTATTTATATTCTGGATTTACATTTCAAATATCCCCTTTTCCAGTTTTCGCCCTCCGGGATAGCCCCTATCCAATCCTCCCCCCCCCACTCTATTTCTATGAGGGTGTTCTTCCACTCACCCCACTCCCACCTCCCTGAACTGGATTCCCCTACATTGGGGCATATATCGAGCCTTCATAGGTTCAAGAACCTCTCCTCCCATTGATGCCTGACAAGGCAATCCTCTGCTTCACATGCAGCTAGAGCCCTGTGTACCCCTTGGCTGATGGCTTAGCTGAAAGGAGTCTGATATAGCTGTCTCCTGAGAGGACCTGCCAGAGCCTTACAAATACAGAGGCGGATGCTCATAGGCAACCATTGAACTGAACATGGGGTTAGTTCCTCCCCCAATGGAGGAGTTAGAGAAAGGAGTATAGGAGCTGAAGGGGTTTGCATCCTCATAGGAAGAACAACAATATCAACCAACCAGACCTCCAGAGCCCCCAGGGACTAAGAGTGGGAATTTTTAATTTTGTAAAATACTTTATATTGAGTCATTATTAATGTGTGATCTTGGAGATAAAGGAAAAAAAGAAACGTGGCCTAACAGTGAAGTGTTTATGTGTCAAGCTGAAAAGGGGTCAATTATTCTAGATAGTTTTATTTCAACCTGATAGAAGCTAGCTAGAATCATCCAAAAGACAGTAATGTTAATTGAGAAAATGCCTCCATAAGATCCAAGTCTAAGGCATTTTCTTATTTAGTGAGTGATGGGGGAATGGGCCAGCTACCTGTAAGTAGTGCTTGCTATCCCCTGGTCCTGTGTTCTATAAGAAAGCAGGTTGAGTAGTTCAGGAAGAACAAGCCATTAAAGATCCACCCCTTTATGGCTCCTGCATTGTCTGCCTAATGCAGAACCTACCTCCAGGTTCCTGCTCTGTCAGTTCATGCTCTCACTTCTTTTGATTAAGAATTGTTATATGGAATTGTAAGCCAAATAAACACTATCACACCCCAAGTTGCTTTAGTCATGGTATTTCATCACATCAGTAATAACTCTAAGACAAGAAGTTGGTGGAGTACTATTCAGCCATTAGAAACAATGAATTCATGAAATTCTTAGGCAAATGGATGGAGCTAGAGAACATCACACTAAGTGAGGTAACCCTGACTCAAAAGGTGAATCATGGTATGCACTCACTAATAAGTGGATATTAACCTAGAAAACTGGAATACCCAAAACATAATCCACACATCAAATGAGGTGCAAGAAGAACGGAGGAGTGGCCCCTTGTTCTGAAAAGACTCAGTGAAGCAGTATTCGGCAAAACCAGAACGGGGAAGTGGGAAGGGTTGGGTGGGAGGACAGGGGGAGAGAAGGGGACTGATGGCACTTTCGGGGAGTGGGGGTCTAGAAAAGGGGAAATCCTTTGAAATGTAAATAAATATATCAATAAATTTAAAAAAAAGAAGTTGGAGTTAGCCATATCTGTGTGTATAAGGATAAGTTTTTAGAATACATTGGTTTAGTGGCAGTAATAAGTAGTTGGTTCTCCTCTAAAATTCATGACCTCACTAGTCTCAAGTAGCTGGCTACCTTTTCAGTACCACGCATGATGTCATTCTTGTCCGAATGGGCCTTGGGTATAATTAGGAAGTTCTTCGTTACAACCAAAACTACTATACCTTTGGAGATATCCTTATTTTGGAGAACCATTATTGTGGTTCTTAGGCTTCATAGCTGGTGAGGACTATTGGTGGTTTCCATCCTTGTAAGCAAACACAATGCCTTCTGGGGCTATAAAATGTAATCCTCAGAAAGGAGGCTTTCAGGTCAAATCCAGCATGAATTCTCTAAGTACTATGTCTGCAGTACATTATGTTTTCTGCAATATGGACTTACCTTCAACCTCTGGGAGGCAAGCAGGGGCAACAGCTATAACCTATATGGTTTCTACAGAATCTTGGAGTCCTCTGATCAACAACTCTAAAGAAAACCTTTCATTTGTCTGATATTAGGGTTTTTGATAGATATTCTATGGCTTTCGGGAGGAACATTGTCAGTTCAGGTAATATAACTTTATTTTAACTCTCACTCTCTCTGTCTTTAAATGTACGTGTATGTGTATATGTGCCATATACATATATTTATATGTTATATACATATAATCTAGTACATATAATGCATAATGTACACATATTATACTTTGTATACATAATATGATGTTATATATTTATATATAGACAAATATATTTGTGTTTATATATATATGTATACACATATATATTGGGTATATAAAAATAATGTGGTTCCTTATAGCTTCTTCAAAAAAAGAGAGTACCTGATGTTAGGAGGGAAAATGAATAATACATGTGGTATGGAAGTAATTAGAAGGGAGGGAGGAAGAATGGATTTGATGAAATCAGATTTTTGTCCATGAAATTAAACAATAAATATTTTAACAGTTAAAGTTAATGTTAAGGTCTTTGGCAGTCCATAGACCTATTTTATCTGAGAGCAGGCATCTATGTATTTAATTTGCTTTATTTTTGAGATTCAGCTTTATTTTAATGTTTCTTAGTTGGTAGAATAATTTTGCATTGCATCCTTGACATTTTGAAAAATGTGTTAAAGCCTCTCTTTCCATATCATTGAGGACAGCCCTGAATGCTTATTAGTTCTAGCAGGAAAGATAAGGAGCCACAAGTCTGGATCTACCCTAGTAGACCTGGGAATATCAAGACCAGCCTGAACTTAGTGTCTCTTTCCAAAACCCAATAACCAGGGTTAGTTCAATGGTAGAGTGCATGTGCAAAGACATGGATTTGATAACCAGCAATGTAAAAGAGAGAAGCTTGTTTCTTATTGCTACTGTTACTCATTCAGTTATATGAGCAGGAAAATTTTTCTGGCTAGACTGAGAGTTCAAAATTAGTCTAGTTTCCATTTTGTGTGATTCTGGTGCCATGAAAATTTTCATAAAATTTTAAGTAGTTTCTGTGTGTTCTTTGTATATGCCACCTTAGGGTTGGTCTGTACCTCAATTTTTATACTGCAATTGGTGGGTATTATATTGTCTCTTGTGGCTATATTTCATGCACATTCATCTTTGTGAGGGAGCCCTTAACTTATATTAGTTCAAACTGTGAATCAGTCACCTCTTTTGATTACTTTTTTTTCTGGGATTTTTCAAACTCCTCTAGGTGAAGGCTCTGAAGGTTTTTGCCTAGAAACATAGATTTCTATTAAAAACTAGGACATCGTGAATTTTGCAGGCAAATGGATGGATCGTGAGAATATCATCCTGAGCAAGGTAGCCCAGTCCCTAAAGGACAGGCATGGTATATATTCACTTTTAAGTGTACATTAGCCATAAAGTACAGGATGTGCATGCTACAAAGCTGACCTAAAAAAGCTATGTAACAAGGAAAGCCTGAGGGAAGACACTTGAATCTCACTCAGAAGGGGAAATAAAATACATATTGGAGGTGAATGGAGGGAGGAACTAGGTGGAAAAGGAGATGGGGAGGGGAGTGGGGCACAGACCATCAGATGTTTGGAGAGCAGGGGAGAGAGAATGGAAAGTGTAGTAAGCAGTAGGCAGACATGGCTGCATCTCTAGAATGTGCAAGAGACCTGGGACTGTGGGAGGGCCCAGGGTGTCTATGTGGAGACTCTTACTGAGACTCCTAGCAGTGTGAGATATGGGTCCTGAAGTGGCCACTTCCTGTAGTCAGGCAGTTCTCCCAGTGGACTGATGAGAACAGTAATCTGCCTACAAAACTTTCCCCAAAGTGTGTCCTGCAGAGAAGGAGGGAATGACCAAACAATGAATAGTCCAATGTGAAACCCATCCATAAAGGCAAGAACCAATCCCTGACACTCTGATAATGATACTCTGTTATGCTTGCAGACAGAAGTCTAGCATTACTATCTTCTGAGAAGCTTTACCCAGAAGCCAAGGGAAAGAAGTGCAGAGACCCATAGCCAAACATTAGATGGAGCTCTCAGGGTGTCTTATGGAAGAGTTGGGGGAAGGACATGAAGAGGATAATTACAAGACCAAGAGTCAACTAACCTAGACTCTTGGGGGTTCCCAGAGACTGAACCACAAATCAAAGAGAATATATGGGCTAGACATAGGTACATATGTAGCAGATGTGTAGCTTGGTCTTCATGAGGGTCCCCCAACAACTAGAGAAGGTGCTGTCCCTAAAGCTATTGTTTCCCTGTGGATCCATTTCCCCTAACTGAGCTGTCTAGTCTAGCCTGAGGTGGAGAGGATGTGCCTAGTCCTGAAGTGACTTGATGTGCTAAGGGTGGGGTGTTGGGCTGTGGAGGAGGAGTGAGGGATAGAAGTGATACCCAGGAGGAGACTCCCCATTCTCAAAGGAAAAGAGGAGGAGTAAAGGGAGAAGATCTGTGTTGGGGGTCCCTGGAGGAGAGGGGGGCTGATATTGGGATGTAAAGTGATTAAATAAATAAATCTAAAAAATAAATTTCTCTCAAACATTTTAGCTCCTTACAGTGTTGGATAGGTCCTTGCACTTGGACTGTGCTTGGATCAGGTATTCATACAAAATTAAAATATGTGAATTATTACTTTTCCTCTTGCAGTTTACAAATACCAGACATATTTGTTTTTGTTCTGCTGAGAAATGAGCTTTCTGTCCTAGTTACTTTACAGAACTATTGAATCTTGGATGGAGATTGTCTTTATGTGGGGCTACAAGAATAAGCAGAAGAAATGAAGAGGTATGCAGACAAGAATAAATATATGTATGTATGTATGTATGTATGTATGTATGTATGTATATGTGTGCATGTGCATGTGCATGTGTGTGTATGCATGTTCTCTTCTATTTACTATGCAGTTAATGAGTCAGTCAGCCCTGGAATATTAACTGGAATTTAAATCTAATAAAACAAAACAACTACAACAACAAAACCTCTTCTCCACCATTGGACTTTGCCAAATTTTGATTAAAAAAGCCAATTGTTAGCTTTTTAAAGCTCTTGAGTAGTTTAGATGTCCTTATATTTTGTCTTAGATTTTAGATATAACTAGTGTAATTCAGTAAGTTTTTCCAATGGAGATGGAAACTTACCCCATAAGGCTTTTTCATTGAGATGAAAATGTGCCCCATATATTTGAAAGTGTCAAAGTTATTTTATAGGTTAAATTTGTAACTAATGCATGAAGTGGTGGCAAAGGGCAAAACTTAATTATTTTTCTATGCTAATAGTTTGTGACTGACATCTAATTCTTTTCACTAGCAGCGATCCATTAGTTTAAATTAAAAGGGGGGGGGGCACACTGGTAACAAGTGCCTAGCAGTTGAAGCAGAGAAAACTTACATAAACTCTATTTCTCATTCCTATCGAATGAGAAAGCAGCTCTGATTTCCCTTCAAGCAGAATGCAAACCAAAAGAAGAAAGTTTTACCCCGAGATAAACCACTGTTAAAAGGTAAGATGCAGGAAAACACAAAGTTCTTATAATTTGCTTCCAAACAAAGTTGGCAATGGCTTTGCAGTTGTCAGGTCATTTTCAATTTTAGCAAGACATTTTCTAAACAATTGCTTCTGTACTGTATCTGGAATCTTAGGGGACAAGGAGTCACTCTGCAATTTCTTTGAAGCTGGAGTTCTCATAATGGAAAAGACACACTTCAACAAGCATGGCAAGATTTCAGACAGTCAAATAATACAAAATCATATTCTGATTTTCAGAATGTAACTTGTGTATATTTTCTTAGTGGGTAATTTCTGCAAATAGTCCTATTACCAAGCCTGTGTGCTTACTATTTTGCTGATCATCACATACAATAAAATGTTTCTGTAGTAACCCTGAAAGTAAATAATATATACTATAAGACTGCTTAATTTCATCAAAACATAGTTTACAAAAATAGACAGACAGTTTTACTGTTTGAAAAAATGAATATATTTTTAGTCAGAGTAGTCTCCAAACATTGTTACAAAGTTTTCCTTTTTGATATCTGTAGGGTCTGCTTATGTGTATCTATTTTTATTCATACAAAATATCATTGATGAAGTTAGGTACTTAGGTAAATGGTGGAGCATACTCAACAAACATGAGCCTCTGGGATCCTGTCACATCACCATCTTATATATGTGTATTCATGTATGTATTTACCATATACTATGTGTCATGAGAAGTTATTATCAAGAATATTAAAGTAACACTTAAGAATATAAAATATTGGTGACTGTATATGGGATGATCCCCAGGTGGGGCAGTTTCTTCCTGGCCTTTCCTTCAATCTCTGCTTCACACTTTGTCTCCATATTTGCTCCCGTGAATATTTTGTTCCCTCTTCTAAGAAGGACAGAAACACCCACACTTTTTGTTTTCCTTCTTCTTGAGCTTCATGTGGTCAGTGGATTGTATCTTGGGTATTCTGAGATTTTGGGCTTATAGCCATTTATCAGCAAGTGGATATCATGTGTGTTCTTTTGTGATTGGGTTACCTCACTCAGGATGATATATTCTAGTTCCATCCATTTGTCTAAGAATTTCATGAATTCATTGTTTTTAATAGCTGAGTAGTACTCCATTGTGCAAATGTACCACATTTTCTGTATCCATTACTCTGTTGAAAAACATCTTAGATCTTTTAAGCTTCTGGTTATTATAAATAAGGCTGCTATGAACATAGTGGAGCATGTGTCCTTGTTATATGTTGGCATATACAGTAACAAAATGCAGACACTATTGCAGATGCCAAGAAGTCCATGATGACAGGAGACTGATATAGCTGTCTCCTAAGAGACTCTGCCAGAGCCTGACATATACAGAGGCAGATGCTCGCAGCCAAGCATTGAACTGATCACAGGGTCCCCAATTGAGGAGTTAGAGAAAAGACAAAAGGAGCTAAAGAAGTTTGCAACCCCATAGGAAGACCAACAATATCAACCAACCAGAACTTCCAGGGTCTAAACCACCAACCAAGGAATACACATAGAGGAACCCATGGCTCCGTCTGTATAAGTAGCAGAGGAAGGCCTTGCTGGGCATCAATTGGTAAAAGGCCCTTAGTCCTGTGAAGGCTTGATACCTCAGTGTAGGGGAATGTGAGGGCAGGGAGACTGTAGTGGGTGGGTAGATAGGGGTACACCCTCATAGAAGCAGGACGAGGTGGGATGGAATAGGGGTTTTGGGGGCAGAAATCAGGAAAAGGAATAACATTTAAAGTGTAAATAAATAAAATAACCAATAATAAAAAGAATATGAAATATGTGGATGAAAAGATGGCTTAGTGGGTAAGAAAACTCATTGCTTAAGCAAAAGGATTTGAATTCAAACCTCTAGCAACTAATTTAAAAAGCTGTGGCTGGAATATCTTTGTTCCTATAACCATAGCAATGTGTGTGTTTGGTGGAGTGGGGGAGTAGGGCAGAGACAGAGGATTCAATGGGACTTCCTGGCCCCTAGCCTAGCAGCAGATATAATGAGATATCTTGCCTCAGGGAAAACTGTCAGAGAAAGAGAGTAAATCTCATTCCAACCTTCTCTGACCTGTGCATACATACCTCTACAAACATGTATATATACCGTCTGTGTGTCTGTCTGACATAAATGCACAATAATCATAAAATGCAATTGCATTGTTTTATCTATTTCAGAAGTGAGAAAACTGTATACATTTTCCAAAGGACATCAATTAAGTCTCAGCTCAGTGATAACAAATATATAAACAATACAGAGTACCAAGAGAGTTTCCTCAAGATTAAAAAAAAAAAAAAAAAGTATCATTCCCACTTGAAGTGCCTAAACTTTTCTAGAAAATGCACTCAATATTACATTGGAAAAGGCCTCAGTGATCAATGTTCACCACACTACAGGTTGCCTCATCACTTTCTTTTAAGTTTCAGGCATATATGAAGCTAGAAAACCTAACATTCTCAATTAGTTTATTTCTCTCTGTCGTGGCTATTGTTTAAACATGTAAGCTCTCAGCCACTGTTCCATTTCCATTAATGTCTTCCTATCTACTTGCATGTCCCTTGGCGTGAGGGTAATTGACTCACTCTCTGACCTGTCAGAAAGTTCCCAGTTAAATGTGTTTTTTTCTAAGTTGTCTTGGGCCTGGCATTTTGTTGCAGCAATAGAAAAGGAACTAAGACACATATAAAATAAAAATATTTTTTTTGAAAAAGAAGATGAACTAAAATATATTCAGTTCTCTTCCAGAACATAATTTGTAGAGGTAGTGTAGTAGAAATAAATCAAATATGAATGTCACATTCTTAGATTGAGCAAGGAATTTCGTGATGACTTTAAGTATGAGATGAAAAGCAGATTTTAGGGAATTTCATGAGAATATTTTTCTATTTTTTTTTCTTTTTGACAATATCATACAATGTGTTATAATTCTATTTACTTCCAATACCCTCTTGAATTCCTCTTTATTTTGCTTCTGGATTATTTCCCATCAATTTTTCCAGTCTGTATAGCATTAAAGAAAGTGGCATTGACTTCCGGATATCACTACATGGCATTAGCTCCAGAGGAATGAGCTGTGTCTTATAGGTACCTACTATATCCATGGTGGGAAGTTGCAGGGCCCAGTCCTGTACAGATATCCATAGCTTCTGTGTTCAGTGTTGCAGAAGCCATGTCATATATGGATGGCAGGCTTTGATGACAATTCCATATCTTTAGATTCTTAGATTTAAACTAACATGATAAAAAGATTACCAAGTCAACTGAGAAATATTTAGAAATTATAAAGAGGCAGGCTCTTATCTTTGGAAGGTTGCTAAATAATTTCTATTCACCTCTCTCTAAATTTCTTTTTCTTCTCTCTTCTGCTTAGCTCTTTCAGAAGAATACATTTTATGTATCACATCACTGCACACTGTTGTCCTCATTTTATTCTTGGGATTGTCCTTTAACAAGTGTTGACTAAAGGCAAGAACATAGGTGCAAAGGTGTATTTGCATGATTATTTCCCTGATTATATTCTTATATGATATAAGGACAAATTATATTCTTTTGTTAAAGCCTATCAACCTTTCTTGCAGTCTCGATGCCCTCACTGATCTCTACACATGGTCAGGCTGGCTCTTCTGATTTTCCTAAATGTATTCTCCCTTCATTTTTCTCAAATATAGTAGCTATCCTATCTTTCTTGTTCTTCTGCTTTGGAATATTTCTGTACCTCTATTTTCCTCCGTTACATTTTGCCCACAGCAATTTGGTAACCAGCACTGTAAACTTAATAAGAGCATGAAGCAGGAAAATTGCAAGTTCAAGGCCAACTCAGGGTCATGTCATTAAATTTAAATTGAAAAATAAAATGAGAGTTCATAACTTTAATATCGATCTTTTGCAACACTTCCACTGTAACAACCTGTAGTGAGGTCACTCGGCTCATCACAGCAAATGTTTGAAATTATCTTAATGACCTCAGTTTGTTACCTGAGTTGATAACCAAGGTTTTGGTGTAAAATATAGTTTTACATAAGAAATGTGTTTCTGAGTACTATGTAAGGGGAAACAAGCATGGTGTCATGCATCCTTAGTCCCCAAAGAAAATTATTTAAAAGTGTGACATATCTCAAACAGAGCAAACATCCCTTGAGCATCTAGAAAGATAACTGGAATTATTTGAACTATAAAGACTCTGTGACAAGAACTTCAGGTCTCTAAAAAAGGAAATAGAAGACCTCAGAAAATTGAAAAATCTTCCATGCTTGTGGATTGGAAGGATTGATATAATAAAAATGGCCATCTTACCAAAAGCAATATACAGATTTAACACTATCTCCATAAAAATTCCAACTCAGTTCTTCATAGAGTTAGAAAGAGTTATTCTCAAATTTATCTGGAATAACAAAAAACCCAGGATAGCTAATACTATTCTTAATAGTAAAAGAACTTCTGAAGGAATCAGTATCCCGCACCTCAAGCAATACTACAGAGCAATAGTGCTAAAAACTGCATGGTATTGGCACAGTGGCAGGCAGGTAGATGAATGGAATAGGATTAAAGACCCAAAAATGAACTGACATAGCTATGGTCAATTGATCTTTGACAAAGGAGCTGAAAACATCCAGTGGAAAAAAGATAGTCTTTTCAATAAATGGTGCTGGTTTAATTGGAAGCCAGCATGCAGAAGAATGCACTGTGATCTATTCCTATCCCCTTGTACTAAGCTCAAATCCAAGTGGATCAAGGACCTCCACAGAAAACCAGACACACTGAAACTAATAGAAAAGAAACTGGAGAAAACCCTGAAGAACAAGGGCACAGGGGAAAAGTTCCTGAACAGAACACTTATAGTGTATGCTCTAAAATCAAGAATTGACAAATGGGACCTCATAAAATTAAAAAGATTCTGTAAGGCAAAGGACACTGTCAAAAGGACAAACCAACAAACTGGGAAAAGATCTTCAGCAACCCTACATCTGACAGAAGGTTAATATCCAATATATACAAAGAACTCAAGAAGTTAGACCCCGGAGAACCAAATAACCCTATCAAAAATGGGGTAAACAGCTAAACAAAGACTTTTCACCTGAAGAAATTTGGACGGCTGAGAAGCACCTTAAAAAATGTTCAACATCATTAGTCATTAGCGAAATGCAAATCAAAACAACCCTGAGATTTCACCTCACCCCAGTCAGAATGGCTAAGATTAAAAACTCAGGAGATAGCAGGTGTTGGCTAGGATACGGAGAAGAGGAATACTCCTCCACTGCTGGTGGGATTGCAAGATGGTACAAACCACTCTGGAAAACAATCTGGCGGCTCCTCAGAAAACTGGGCATGACAGTTTCAGAAGACCCTGCTATACCACTCCTGGGCATATACCCAGAGGATTCCCTAGCATGTAATAAGGACACTTGCTCCACTATGTTCATAGCAGCCTTATTTATAATACCCAGAAGCTGGAAAGAACCCAAATGTCTCTCAATGGAGGAATAGATACAGAAAATGTGGCGTATTTACACAATGGAATTCTACTCATCAATTAAAAACAAAGAGAACCATACAAAGAATCAACAAAACCAGGAGTTGGTTCTTTGAGAAAATCAACAAGATAAATAAACCCTTAGCCAGAATAACCAAAGGGCACAGAGACAGTATACAGATAAACAAACTTAGAAATGAAAAGGGAGATATAACAACAGAAACTGAGGAAATTCAAAAAATCATTAGATCCTACTACAAAAGCCTATACTCAACACAACTGGAAAATCTGGAAGAAATGGACAGTTTCCTAGAGAGATATCAAACACCAAAACTAAATCAGGATCAAATAGATCATCTAAACAGTCCCATAACACCTGAAGAAATAAAAAGGGTCATAGAAAGTCTCCCAACCAAAAAAAAGCACGGGACCAGATGGTTTCAGTGCAGAATTCTATCAGACCTTCATAGAAGACTTAACACCAATACTCTTCAAACTATTTCACAAAATAGAAACAGAAGGAACTCTACCCAACTCATTCTATGAATCACAATTACGCTGATACCAAAACCACACAAAGATCCAAAAAAGAAAGAGAACTTCAGGCCAATTTCCCTTATGAATATTGATGCAAAAATACTTAATAAAATTCTTGCCAACCGAATCCAAGAACACATCAAAATGATCATCCACCATGATCAAGTAGGCTTCATCCCAGGATGCAGGGATAAGGAAATCCATCAATGCTATCCACTACATAAACAAACTCAAAGAAAAAAACATATGATCATCTCATTAGATACAGAAAAAGCATTTGACAAAATCCAGCATCCTTTCATGCTAAAAGTCTTGGAAAGAACAGGAATTCAAGGCCCATACCTAAACATCGTTAAAGCAATATACCGCAAACCAGTAGCCAACATCAAACTAAACAGAGAGAAACTTGAAGCAATCCCACTAAAATCAGGGACTAGACAAGGCTGTCCTCTCTCCCCATATCTTTTCAATATAGTACTTGAAGTTCTAGCTAGAGCAATTAGACAACATAAGGAGGTCAAGGGGATACAAACTGGAAAGGAAGAAGTCAAATTATCACTATTTGCAAATGACATGATAATCTACTTAAGTGACCCAAAAACCTCTACCAGAGAACTCCTACAGTTGATAAACAACTTCAGCAAAGTGGCTGGTTATAAAATCAACTCAAGCAAATCAGTTGCCTTCCTATACTCAAAGGATAAGCAGGCTGAGAAAGAAGTTAGGGAAATGACACCCTTCACAATATCCACAAACAGTATAAAGTATCTTGGTGTGACTCTAACCAAACAAGTGAAAAATCTATAGACAAGAATGTCAGCTCTCTGAAGAAGGAAATCGAAGAAGACCTCAGAAAATGGAAAAAATCTGCCATGCTTATAGATTGGCAGGATTAATATAGTTAAAATGGCCATCTTGCCAAAAGCAATCTACAGATTCAATGCAATCCCCATCAAAATCCCAACTCAGTTCTTCACAGAGTTAGAAAAAGCAATTCACAAATTCTTCTGGAATAACAAAAAACCCAGGATAGCTAAAACTATTCTCAACAACAAAAGAAATTCTGGGGCAATCAGTATCCCTGACTTCAAGCAATACTACAAAGCAATAGTGTTAAAAACTGCATCGTATTGGCACAGTAACAGACAAGTGGACCAATGGAATAACATTGAAGACCCAGAAATGAATCCACACACCTATGTTCACTTGATCTTTGACAAAGGATCCGAAAACATCCAGTGGAAAAAAGATAGCCTTTTCAATAAATGGTGCTGGTTCAATTGGAGGTCAGCATGCAGAAGAATGCAAATTGATCCATTCTTATCTCCATGTACTAAACTCCACTCCAAGTGGATCAAGGACCTCCATGTAAAACCAGACACACTGAAACTAATAGAAAAGAAACTGGGGAAGACCCTTGAGGACATGGGCACAGGGGAAAAGTTACTGAACAGGACACCAATAGCTTATGTTCTAAGATCAAGAATTGAGAAATGGGACCTCATAAAATTACAAAGTTTCTGTAAGGCAAAGGACACTGTTAAAAGGCCAAAATGGTTGTAAAAAGGCAACCAAGAAATTGCGAAAGGATATTTACCAACCCTACATATGATAGAGGGCTAATATCCAATATATACAAAGAACTTGAGAAGTTAGACCCCAGGGAACTAAATAACCCTATGAAAAAATGGGGTACAGATCTAAACAAAGAATTTTCACCTGAAGAAATTCAGATGGCTGAGAGGCACCTTAAGAAGTGCTCAACATCATTAGTCATTAGGGAAATGCTAATCAAAACAACCCTGAGATTTCACCTTACACCAGTCAGAATGGCTAAGGTCAAAAACTCAGGAGACAGCAAGTGTTGGCGAGGATGTGGAGAAAGAGGAACACTCCTCCACTGCTGGTGGGGCTGTAAGATGGCACAACCACTGTGGAAATCAGTCTGGCGATTCCTCAGAAAACTGGACTGACACTTCCAGAGGACTCTGCTATACCTCTTCTGGGCATATACCCAAAGGATTCCCCAGCATGCAATAAAGACACATGCGCTCCATTATGTTCATAGCAGCCTCATTTATAATAGCCAGAAGCTGGAAAGAACCCAGATGCCCCTCAAAGGAGGAATGGATACAGAAAATGTGGTATATTTACACAATGGAATACTGCTCAACAATTAGAAACAATGAATTCACAAAATTTTTAGGCAAATGGTTTGATCTGGAAAATATCATCCAAAGTGAGGTAACCCAATCACAAAAGAATACACATGGAATGTAATTTCTGATAAGTGGATATTAATTAGCCCAGAACCTCTGAATACCAAAGGCACAAATCGCATAACAAATGACTCCCATGAAGAAAAATGGAGAGGGTCCTGATCCTGGAAAGGATTGATCTAGCATGGGAAGGGAATATAAGGACAGAAAAAGGAGGGAGGTGATTGGAGAATGGGTGGAGAGGAGAAGGTTATGGGACATATGGGGAGGGGGGGCCTGGGAAAGGGGAAATCATTTGGAATGTAAACAAATATATAGAAAATAAAAATATTAAAAAAAAACAATAAATTCATGAAATTCTTTGGCAAACGGTTGGATCTGGATAATATCATCCTAAGTGTGGTAACTCAATCACAAAAGAACACACATGGAATGCAGTCACTGATAAGTGGATACTAACCCAGAAGCTCTGAATATCCCAGACACAATTCACATATCAAATCATTCCCAAGAAGGAAGGAGAGGGCTCTGGTCCTGGAAAGGCTTGATGCAGCATTGTAGGGGATTGCCAGGACAGAGAAGTAGGAGGGGATTGACTGGGGAATGGGTGGAAGGAAGAGGGTTTATGTGACTTATGGGGAGCAGGGAACTGGGAAAGGGAAAAACATTTGGAATGTAAACAAAGAATATAGAAAAACAAAAGACTCTGTGAGTTAGGTATGTGTTAAAGCTCATGTATCTAATAATAAAGGACTTTAAAAGTCACTTTTACAGAAAGATGAAAATAGCAAAGTATAAACAAAGATGCTTATTGGTTTTCCTTTATTAAGCAAGCCTACATATATACTATGAGTGTTTATGTATGTTTCTCTATATAATGGAAAAGAGGTTCTTATTCTATTTTTAACATCCCACATAAACAAACATGATTCACAAATCCCTAATCTGATCTTTAAGATTATTGTCTAGTACTATATGAAAATCTTACACTATTTTTGTATTTAGAATGTGCTTCAAAATTATTTTCCTCTATGAGTATTGATTTTATGTAGCACTTATTCAAGTATATATTTCATTTTCTTGTTTGTTTTTCTCAAACTTCTCTTTTTCTATTTTGGAATGTGTAAAATTATCACACATCTATAAATGAAAAAACTTTGGGTAGATTTTCTCCTAACTGAATTGTTGTTCTCAGCTCAATGAAATATGCAGGAAGATGGCTTTCAAGATTTGGGTATCATACAGTAAAGTGTGGAGGTGACCTCAAAGAAATAGCTAAGGATAAATACTGTTCCTAGTGCTCAGAGTAGAACATCTCATCATTTACTACGGACTGGGAAGGATGATCAGATGTGTTTTGCCTCTGAAGTACAACAAAATATCTCTAGATGAATTGCTGTTCTCTAGGACTTTCAAACATGAAAAAAAAGAGTTGAAAACTTAAAATGATTCCAACTAACTTAAAGCATCTCATAACAAAACTCATGATCAAGGTAAAATTTACTGTTGCTGAAATGTACTAAATATTACAAATCACAAAAAGACAGAAAGACATGATAAAAAATGAGAAGAAAAATCAAATTGTAAACGATGTTTTACATCATTTTCTTTTTGCTACAAAATATTAGTTATAGTTCTTTTTCTTTATATGGAATCTACTGAGATTTTTTCTGGGTTTAATTTTCAAAATGTTCTATCATCTTTCAAAGAAGTTTAAAGAAGACTTATCCTCCATTGTTACTTTACCTTTTCTTTTGTTTTTGTTTTGTTTTTGTTTCTGTTCTTCAAGATAGAGTTTCTCTGTGCAGCTCTGTGTGTCCTGGAACACACTCTGTAGCCCACGCCAGCCTCAAACTTGGAGATTCACCTACTTCTATCTCCTGAATTCTGGAACTATAGACATAAGCAACTATGCCCAGGGGTTTACCTTGTTTTTAAGTTACTTAAATATATAGCAATATTATATATTTGTCAAAAATATTCCTTTTCTTTAAAGTCATATCTGTATGTGTGTGATTACGCTTGCATGCATAATATATCTGTATACTTGCACATTCTACATTGTAGAGCATATGAAAATCAGATATCCCCTTCTCTCATATAGATTGCAGGAACTGAAGTCTGCCAGCCAGGACTTTGTGAAAAGAGCTGCTAAGCCATCCATCTTCTTGGTCCCTAAAATATCTTTTAAGGAGGATATTTGGGGGATGTCTTTCATTAAGATCATTATATCCATTATCTCTGTAGTTTATTTACTTTTATCGTTGTTTTGCATATAGTCTTTCTAAGTTATTTTGTTTTGTGTTATGTATTTGCAGCAGAATTTTACCCCAGTTAATTTGAATATTAATAAAATAAGAACCCTGTGATTGGACAGGGTAAAGGGAGGCAGAGCTAAGAGTTTCAGAGACAGAGACAGGGACAGGTAGAGAGAAGGGAGGAAGATGGAGAAAAAAAACAATGATTCAGCTTCCACGAGGCTTCTAATAGCCACAGGTAGCTACGAAAATCATATATAGAGATGGATGATTGCAGGCCAATTTGCCTTATCTAGGTGGGCAATTTATATCTATACCAATTGGCTCTGAGTAAATTGTATGAACATTTTGTGCAGTGAGAATTTACTGACATAAATCTGACTTAGAAATTACAAGCCTCTAGAGTTTTGATTTTACCGGGTTACTGGGATTCAGGACCACTGACCACAGAGGGTGGATGGCTAGGAATGCAAGTAGAATCTTCAACAGGAGAACGCAGATTGGTCACTGCATGGGACTAGCCACGGAAGCAGTAAGACGAGATAGCTGGGGCAGAGATTAGCTGGGTATAATGTTGGATGGTGAGATTCTTTTTTTAAATATTTCCTGCAACATGTATTTATATCACTTGTTTGTGAATTCTCTTGGTCAAATTAAGTTCACTGCAATTTACATAAACTGTTTTGCTACCAATCATTTCACATGGTTTACTTTTCTAATAAGCTATACTCACGTTCCAGTTATTACAGTTTAATTTTTTTCTCTCAGCATTTTTAACTTATCTTCCCAGTTATAAATACATATATAACTTATCATTAGATATGTCATATAGATTATATGGACAGATGCTTATGTATATGTGCAGTTATTATTTATAATGGTTTGGACCCACTTCTTAATTTTAGATTCTTGGTGCTTCAGAATCTTAAATCATATCTTTTAAATACCAATAGCTGCATTTTCTGACCAAGATGACATATATTTAACTTTTAAAACTTAATATTTTTGAATATAAAATATTATAAAATAGATACCATATAATGTGTATGCATACAAAATATGTAGTTAACATGTGTATGTATTTGTGTTACATTATGTGTGTGTGTATATAATGACATGCTTTAATATTTGTCCTCTTGAATAATGCCAGTAGATATAACATATTCACCTTCTATTTCTTACTCTGGACTGTCAGTGTCAGAATAACTATTCAGTCATAAGGCATGAAGTTGTACACAGAATTCTTGCACATAAATACAGACACTGTGCATCCACACATAAGTATCAGTATTCATAAAGAACCATGGGCTTTTTTTCAAGGAGGAAAATTCTTTACCATTAACCTAAACTATACCAACATACTGTTTGGGCCAGATTACAGAAGACATCTCTCTCCAAAGGAATGCACATGCTGTTGACTACACAAGTCTTTACTATACTGACTATTCAGCTCTTTGTTTTTAAATCCTGCTGTTTGTAGAATCAGATATTTAGTATAATTTTGAAAATTATATCTCATACAGTTGAGGACCTTCCCTCAAGATTTGGTTTGGTTATAAACCTCTAACTGAAGGTTTCAATGATTTTTAAAAAATCATTCAAACCAGAGAATGTGGATGAATAAACATTTTTGACACCACAAAGGAAAAACTCATCTGACACATTAGAAAGCTTGATTATAGTTTTGAAATACAGACTTGAGATGCACAGAAAGCATAATTCAAGGCAGTGATAGTTCACAATGTTGATTCTAATGACCTCATTAGCACAGAATCCAAGAACACTGATGTGTTAAAAAAAAATTACACTCCATCTGTCCTTATTAGTGAATCACTAGATAATTGCCTTAATGATGAATTTACAAATGAAAAGTTTCACAACATTTCAATTCTAAATTAAACCTTGTTTGAGAATAATATCTAATTCCTCTCCTCATTCTAGTGGGCATCTACGAATATGTATAGTCACTTACATGAGTTCAGAAAGACAGAGATTAAAAAAGAACTCTTTAGACATCAACTTAAAAGATCCTTCTTATACATATGGCTATAAAATGAAAACAAGCTCAAAATCTTTCCCGGTTCCCTTTCATATCCATGCAAATGTATAGTTCTTCAACAGAACAGAAGCCAAATGTACCCATCTGATGTGAAAACAGAAAACTACTTCTCACAATGTCTTTGACTCTAATGCAGACAGCAGCTATGAAGAGAAAAACTGTTAGGACACACAAGTTTACACAGACCTTAGTGTCTATCACTTCTGTGTCATTTGGAATTTTGTTATAACCTCTCTCATGTCTGAACATGTCAGGGCCTTTATATTGTAAGGAAAAATGACAAAGTTAGTGAGCAATGAGTTAGAAGGCAAAATCAATGAAAATGATGTTGTATTTCTATTGCAGCCAATGCTTAATCGGACTGTAACTCTGAACAAATGCTGTTTAACCTTCAAAGGGAGACTGGTTCATTTCCCTTTATATATATAAAAAATTATTTTTCTCCCTTTAGAGATATTAGTGGAACTAATTAATTGTTCATTTTTGTAGCTTAATTATGTCTCTGAAACTTTTCCTCTACTTATCTTATGGCAGAAGTATGCTTTGTTTCCCAGAATGATCTCATAAATAAAGTATCAAATGAGATGTTTGGGTATAAAATATGTCTGAGATTTTTTTTTAATTCTTCAATATATATCTGACCTGCCTAGATGTGCACACTGGGGCAATATTGGCATACTCATTACAGGAGTAGCCAATGTTCTGATTGTATTTTCATTCCATTTCGTAAGATGAAACCTGTACTTGGTACTATAGTCAGGCTAAAAATTTCTGGGATCACAAGTCACAGATCCTAGGAAAGAATCTACTGCTACTATTATGCTAAATGGACATAGAATTAAACCATTACACTCCCAGATTAATGTATCATTTGTTTTCATCAGAGAAGCTTCTATTTATTTTAGATGGTAGTTGACATAGATACCCACAACTGGTCAAGAGGGAGGAAACACGAGACTTCAGATTGCTCAGTTCTAAGTGGAACATTTATGTTTCAACTCCTCCTTCCAAGGCTCATTGAAGAGGTTGGCACAGAGAATGTGAAAGCCAGAAGCAGTAGATGACTACAAGTAAACAATATCCTCTTGGCACACAGGATGTCTGGATATATGAACTCATACTGTTTGGATAGCATATACAAGCCTGAGCAAGCTCAAACTGAAAATAAATCTCAACATGGAGAAAGGAAGTCGGTATGAAGCCCTACCCCTAGTCATGGAGCAATTATTGGCTACTGGGAAAGGAAGGCTCAATTTTCTAAGTCTGTCAAGTCTTTTGTTTGTTTGTTTGTTTGTTTGTTTTTAGATAACCAATATCTTACTTTTGTTTTAAACATTTTAGTTGATTAGTAAAATTATTAATTGTTGTTGCTTTTATTGTTTAATAAAGTCATTTAAAACAATCTCCAGCCATGTTTCTTTCTCACTTTTTCAATTTCCATTAGTGTTTTTAAAAATTACTATTTATCTACCAACATTTTGGTTTCCACTATCTATGAATGTGTGCTTTATTTTTATAATGTTGAGAAAAATGGCACCAACTGCTTCAAAATCTCAGTTTAGTAATTCAGACACTCTGGCCAGCCTTTTGGTCTATGCCAGCTGATTTGTCCTTTCTGTTGAGGAATAGGAACTAGTATAATGCCTTGTTTGGTTCACATACAGGTTAACAAGAGTTATTCCTTTTGAAGTGTTGTTAATCAGTCTGCCTGATGATTTCCTATATTGGTTGTTAAATGCTGTGCTATCTCATTCTCTACAAGTATATTGGCTTGTTCTTTGTCTTCTTGCTTTTCTTTTTTGCTTTGTACTGTTCATGATTACTCTAGACTCAACTTTCTTATTCCTCGGGCTAGAAGGCTTCCAATTTTTCTTACAAATAACCTCCTGCACTAACTCTGATACTAAAGAATTGAAAACTGTAAGCTTACACTATACATCTGCCTTTGACAGTCTGTAAACCCTCAAGCGAAATATTTTTGCTTTTGTTTACTACTCTGTGACTTTGATTTATGTTCATAGTATAATTGTATTTTCTAGATGTTCATATGGTCTTTATCAAGCATTTATTCACCAGTCTGCCCTTTACTCTTATTTTATTTATTTGAATACATTCTCCCTGAGCATCTTGCCAAATAATCTTTTTAAACATTTTTACGTCAATTTCTGTCCTCTTATTTCTTTTTGCTTGTGTGTGTGATGACAGCTAGCATTTATGACTCAAAGTTTTATCTTATATTTGTTTATTTTGTTTGTGCTTCATGATTTGTTTTGTTTTTGATTTTTTTCTGTCTGGATAAAATTTATCAGGCAAAATAATTGGTTTCTTATTTTGTTTCTGTTTACATAATAGCTTTGGGTATACATATATACATACAAATACACATACACGTACACACACATACACATACACATAAACATACACATACACATGCACATATACATATATGTATATATAGCTACTACTGTTTTCCTTTTATATTTATTTATATAATTGATTAATTAAGTCTTTTGTATTTGTGTGTGCATGCATACACACATGTGCGAACATGTACCACATGTGTATTCATGTTACTTGGGGCAAGTAGAGATCAGAACACAACGTTCAGGAGTTTTAGAAGTTGTTTATTTTCTTCTCCTTTTTCATCTTATTTTCAACACTATATAGCCAGATTGTCTCAAAAGTGATTCTTCTACCTCTGCGTCTGTTAGCAATTCTGCCATTACTGATTCTGTGATCAAATGGAGGAATTTACCTGCTGAGTGATCACCTAGACCCTACTGTATACACAGTATAAACATGTGCACATGACCACACACACACACACACACACCAATAATAACCAAAGAAATAAATCAACTTTAGAGTATGTAGGACATGGGAGGAATTCAAGGGAAGGCACCTAGTTGGATGGGGGAGTGGTGCAAATTCTATTTTAACTAAAATATTTCAAAATAGTTTTGCCATTTCTAGGTCATATTTGTTTATTGGAGCTATTTCTGATGGCTTATTTAAATTAATTAACTGAAGAGTGCATGTGGCTAATTGTAGTTATTTCATTGGAGAGGAGGGGTTTTGGTTTATCTTGTTATGTTTTTGACAGTGTATGCTTTGTGTCCCAGGCTGCTCAAACTTCCAGCTCTGGGATTATAAGTATATATCACCACACACAGGCTGTACATTTGTCTTTAATCAATAGAACGTTTTTTTTCTAGGTAGACAAACTTGATATCATGATTTTCTTTTTTGTACTTTGACACATGATGTGTTCTCTTTCATTTTTCATTAATACCAAGTACTCAAGTACAGAATCCTTCCTCTGAATTGCTTCTCTTGCTGTCAGGTAGATTAGCATTTAAAGATTGCTACTTGGGAGTTAAAAAAAAAATCTCAGCATATAAAATCTCTCACAGAACCCATTGTAAAATTGAAAGGAGAGAATTGACTCTAAGTTTGACTCCAAATAACTTTTAGGACATGTATGCCTCAGTACATCATACATGAATGATAATAATAACTAAAATTTCAAATCATTTATAAAAATTACCACTGATGAATTCTCACACATCTGATCCCATTTTCTTAAGTCATTACTGCCCAGGGTTCTGGTCCAGCAGCTGCTAGATTTATCTCAACAACATCTTTGTCTTTGTATAATTTTTTTTTTGAGAGCAATGTTTGTGTTCTGCTTCTTTGGCCTCATCTTCTAGCTTGCTTATATGTTTTTCATTGATATATTTAAAAGGTTCAGATGATGTTAGCTGGATTCTTAATATAGAAATCTAAAAGCCTCTGGGCCTCCCTTTGTTTCCAGTGTGCACAAAATCTGGTGTGTGCTTGTAGAATATGTCTTAATATTTGTCATTATTTCATTTTGATGATTTGGCAATAAACACATATTTACTTGACTGTTAATAAAGAAAAAAAAAGAATGTTACACTATTCAAATCCAATCAAATTCTTCTCAAAATATATTTACCCTCAAAACAACCATTTTAATGTACTAACTGTAAAGACTGTCATTTACAGATACGAGATAATATTTCTAAACATTATGTGTATTATAGTACTTCATTATAAGATAGTTAAAATACAATATTTATAAAATAAGGACTTTTTTGTAATCTTTATCAACATGTTTCATTATAAATCTGTTGAAATTTAATTATGTAAAACTTACATGTTGAGAAGGAAATAATCTATTTTCTGTTAGTGCTAGGTCTTTTATGCAGCCATCTGTGCTCAGCTTGTTATAAGATCTAGAAAGGATCTCAAGCTCTTCTTAAAAGATTCCATTGCAAAGTTCATGATCCTTGACTACATTTCTTAACAGCTTGTTGACTTCAGAACATTTACACATTTTTGCTTAACATATGATAATTTATTCAGCATTTCGGCCTAGGCTCTCCTGAAGTATTTTACTACAAAAACAGTAGACGCCAATTAGGAAGCCAGATAACAAGAGACACCCTTAATTAACTGTAGAAAATCTTTTAAGACTTCCCTTAGTATAATGATTGTGGCCAATCTGAAATTTATATTTGATCTGTGTTTATTTGCAATGAAATTAAATTAATTAGTCCTGATGCTTTCACCTACAGGGCTATGTGTTCTCCCTCTATCTTGAAAGTTATCATTAGATTGTCAGGATACAAAATCTGGCAAAGAGTAACACAATAACATGCAAAGAGGGAGAAAGCATTGGGAATAGACACATAGAGCTAGTTCCCTTATCAAATTATAAAGAAGAGATAATAAGAAGTCAGTTAAGGAAAAGTTGTTTTCTTATTAAATTTTCACATGAGGAGAGTCACAGTAGAGAAAGAACCTCACAAGACTTCTCTAACAATTTACAATATCCTGTTGTGCCCAGATTGCAAAAAATCCCAAAGAGACCACCAGAAAACCCAACTCCAATGGAAGCACATGAAGGTCTTTATTCAAGTTGTTCACAAACTTTCCTGATGCAACAAAAGAGTACAAAAGACCTCCTGGTCTAGGGGAAGGGATTTTTTTTTAAGGGAAAAAAAGTATGTGGGGGTTTCCAAGACTTGGTATTACATGATTGGGTAAGAGGTTTATGGAGAACATCTGGTCATTGATTAACTGCTGCTACAGAAGAGGAGTGATTAGCACCCTTTGAAATGCTATCTTCTAAGTACAGAAAAAAATGCAGTAGGAGCAGTGACACCCAAGGTTGCTAGGAAATGTTATCTAAAGGAATGCAGTAAGACTCTCAGCCGCTGCAGTTGGTAAAATGATGTGTTTTACCCCAGGACCTGGTCCTCTTCTTGAATTTGTGTTTTTCACCTAGGTCTCTCAGTCTATGCTGTTGAAAAGTGCTGAGAAATGCTGTCCTTTGGACTTGACATAGCTGTAACACTCAAATTTACAGTAGCTGTATTTATCACCTTGAGAACTACATACAACCAATACTGAGGCGGTTTTGGCAGTGGCTATTTGCTGGCAGAGAGAAAATCACTTGTTTTTCAGGGTGAGTGTGGTCAATGGTAGTTTTCCAAACTAGACTTGCTGGGTCAATAAACACATACACAAAAGAATAAGACACAAGGTTGAATAAAAGACATATAGAGGTTGTTATGATCATAAAAAATGTGGCAGGAGTAGGCCTTGTCGGGGCATCAGTGGGAGGAGTGGTGCTTGGTCAGGTGAAGGCTCAATAAATACCCCAACAAAGGGAAATCGAGGGGGGAAGTGGGAGTGGGTCAGGTGGAGAGGTATCTAGGTGGAGGCAGGGGGTGTAAGGACAGGTTGGAGGTCTTTGGGGAGGGGGAAAATCAGGAAAGGTTTTACCATTGGCAATGTAAATGAAGATGATATTAAATAAATTTAAAAAAGAGAGAGAGGATTAGAGAATATAATATATGGCTGTTGGGGGGGAAGGGGTACACCAATTGGGCCCATGCTGTGCATCCCTTCCCCCTAAGGGACCAGACACACACCTGTAGTGTAGAATAGTGTAGAATAGAGTTTATTCAGGGCATGGGATGGGAGTTAAAGGGGGCAGTGGAGGCAGAGATAGGCAGAGAGAATGAGAGAGTAGAGAAGTGGAGGCCAGCCATGACCATGTGGAGAGTGGGGAGGAGAGGAGAGCCCAAGAGGGGCAAGAGAGGACAGAGAGAGATAAGAAGAGTAAGAGGTAAGAGAGAAAAGAGGGGCTGAGCAGCCCTTTTATAGTAGTTCAGGCCTACCTGGCTGTTGCCAGGTAATAGTGGAGAGGGGCATACCTGGCTGTTGCCAGGTAATTGCGGGATGGAACTTAGAATCCTAACAGAGATGAGTATGAGGAGATCGGAGAAGGACAATAGGAGGGAGATGTGATCATATTTTATTTAATAACCTTAAAAATAAGAAAACATAAAATAAATAATAATAAAAAGAATACTCCCAGGTGCTCTAACACATGCCCATGATCATAGGATCAGAGGTGAGGAGGACATAACATCTGTCCCAACATCTGGAGTCACTCTTGAACTCTGCCTGTCCAGTGGCAGGGGTTCCTTCCAGTCTGTCTGGGAAGGTATCCTGAGCAGAACTTGGGCACACACTCCATCCCCAGAGGAAGCTCCAATCCTAGGCACTTTTACACACCCAGGATCTCAAGATCACAGGACCACAGAATCACAGGATCACAGGAAGGACAGAATCCAGTTGGATATAGTGAGGGCAGGTAGCACTAGAGATAACCAGATGGTGGGAGGCAAGGGTTAGAATATAAGCAACAGAAATAAATGTTACTTGGCACCATCAGAACCCCATTCTTCTACCAGAGCAATTCCTGGAAACACCATCACCTGGAAAACACCTGGAAAAGCAAGATTCAGATCTAAAATCACTTCTCATGATGATAATAGAGGGCTTTAAGAAGGACAAAACTAACTCCCATAAAGAAATACAGAACAGACAAATATAATTCCATCTCTAACAACAAAAATAGCAAGAAGTAACAACCACTTTTGCTTAATATCTCTTATCATAAAAATTAATACACCAACATACCCTTATCAATTGAAATTCAAAAATGTGAGGAATTAGAAATTTATTGACTATCACCCAGTAGTCTCTCTAATTTGGCAATTGAAGAAATATGTCCAATATTATACAATCCATATATGCTTTCTGCTTGTTTGTATGTGACAGTGTCTTGCTGTGTACCACATAATGGTCTTGTAATTATGCTTCTGCTATCTCAGCCTCTCTATTAGTGTGATTGTTTATTTGATGTTTTTACACTATACTATGGTTTTCTGAACAGCTTATATATTTTAAAATTATTTATACAGCCAAAAGAAATGTAGACAATTAATTAGACAATTAATTAATAAATTACTCTTTTTCTCAGGTAAATGCTTTTCAAAATCATCCCAGACAATGAATCAGAATCTTGCCCTCGCCTAATGTCTGTGCTACCCTCCAATCAGAAGCATTGTTCATTGAAAGAGATGAATGACTTCAGGGATAGACCATCTTTATACAGCTACCATTTCATAAATGAACGTAGCCTGTGCCCTGTGGGCTGAGAATGATGACAATCACTCAAGTCAAATAGCTTTGAACATAGTAGAAAACCTGTATCCAAATAATTGTGCCTACAATTCATTCCTTGGCACAGAAGAACTGTCAACTCTTAGCTTAGCTACTATGAAGGTAAAAATCCTTTGGTGATGTGAGGGTCATTGAAGTACAGCCTTATTACAATGAACTCCAATGTCTAAAAATTGTTCTTATTTTGGGTTTGTACCACAGTCAGAGCCAAGATTTTAAGCTCTACTAAAAACCAACCAAACAAAAAGACTATTTTTTTTGTTCATTTAAAAACATGTCCATCACTTTTATGATTGATATAAAAATAAATATTGTGTTGAATATAATAAAAATTAAAATACTAAAAAAAGAACAATAGTGTTCTACCATTTTCTGTATTCATCTTTCCCTTTTGATAAAAGGATACAAAATCTTGGATACAGAACAAAGTACAAAATATGTGGCTTTAAAAAGGGAAATGGTATGCTAGATCCTCCTCCCTATATCTTAGCTTCTTACAAGGATCATCCTACAGCTGGAAAAAGCAGAAGTTTTAAATTAAATAAAGAAAGGAGAGCTTTGACTATAGTGGACTGAATTTAATGTCACCATAACTTTGAATTAGGACATTTATTTCTATAATAAACTACTTATGATCTAAAAAGAAAAGCAAAGAGAGAACAGGGGGGAGTATCCTTCTAGGAGTATAAAAAGAAAACTATAAGGCAGGTTTTCATTAAAATGGAAAAAGAATGAAGTTTATTTTGCTTAAAATCTATTAATTTAAGTCATGGTTTTTTAATAAATTATCAGACAAAATATTAGCACATCAATTTTTTGTGGTTGTTATTTGATACATGAATTTTTTAATGAAAGTTTTAATAATGAATCTTATTTTCTATATTTTTAAAGGATATTTATCTTTATGCTTATTTTAATAGATAAGTATTTCATCAGTAAATTAGGGTTTGGGGTAGGGATGACAAAAGATAGTCACGAAAAATTTTCCCATACTCTCTAGATATAAATAAACCAGTGATAGTATTGTGCAGAATAGTTCTATTTCAATAGCAACATAAAACAGGAAACTTTTCAGAGCAAATCAGAAAAGACTAGAGTCCATTCTAGAAACATTGACATGGTTTGGAAACTTTTATCTGCCGAGTGAGAGAGTACAACAGAGAAAGATTCGCAGCTAAGTCAAGAGAATTGGTATATTACATTCAGTGATGAACAATAAAAAGCAGTAATAGAAGAGGCAGGCAATGGTTGTCCCAAACAGCAACAGGGTGAATGTTCTTCTTGGAAACTGGAATAAAGAAGCTACCCTTATAAAGACCTCTACAGGAAGGGAGGGTGATATTGAGATATAAAGTGTATATATATATATATATCAAAATAATCTTTACATTGGGTAGAAAGTACTGGGAGACATGAGAGGGCTATAAAAGTATCTGAGAGATGTTCACAATACACTGATGAAATTCTCACATTAACAGTAAAAGTATTTAAAAAATAAGCAAATAAGAATAAACTTTTAAGTAATACCTCTGCTGAGTCAACATCATAGTGATTCTAATTCTGAATAGAATACTCTTGGAACCAAGAATGATGGGAGCCAGTGTCAGAACTGTACCTTGACAACTCTCTTGCAGTGTACCTCTAGACAGTGGGAATGAAATGTTGATTCAAAGGCATAGAATATTCACTGTCTATATCTTGTCAGAGGAAGGGTCTGCAGTAAAGCACAAACACATATTCCAAATGAAAGACCAACATGGTGAAGGACCACTGAGGACTGTGACCAGTATTTGCCATCCAATAACTGATGACAGAACACTTGCCAGAATTGTGACCAGCATTCAGCAAAGGATAAATGAAATACTGTCTGCAACCTTAAAGTGCACCTTTCATTGAAACTCCAAAAGACCACAGTCCTTTTCTGATGTCATTTCTGTATCTTCTCTTACTAAATATAGTTAATAATCATTCTTGACCTATTTTAACTAGATTTTCATATACTTAGATTGAAATTCTTTATATATTTTAAATAATTTCCTGTGTCAACTATGAATTTACCCATATTTTCCCCTAAAACCTTATCTTGTGTACCTTTTTTGACAAATAAAGACTGTTTTTATTTTTAAACCAAATTACTGATCTCTCCTTTACATATTGTGATGATCTTTAATGTTCTATAACATGTTGATATGTTGTGATATATTACAAGACTAACTAACATCAATCTATGTTATATTCTAATGGATTTTATATATGTTAAAAGGCAATAACAATGTTTTAAAAATAATTAAATTTGTTCATTACTTTTATACACCCATAAAATATATTCTTTTTTATTTGTCAGTTTAGCCTCACCTGATTATTATAAAAGGGAGGCATGGAAATTATTTTCATGAGGAAATAGTTCAGAACATCAGTGAAATGGGCAGCTTCATGTGACACCATTTCAACAGTGATTTTAGTCGACATACTTTCCAAGATTGTCACTATCTTAAGCTCAACTCCAAGTGGATCAAGGACCTCAAATAAAACCAGACACACTGAAACTAATAGAAAAGAAACTGGGGAAGACCCTTGAGGACATGGGCACAGGGGAAAAGTTCCTAAACAGAACACCAATAGCTTATGCTCTAAGATCAAGAATTGACAAATGGGATCTCATAAAATTACAAAGTTTCTGTAAGGCAAAGGACCCCATCAAAAGGACAGATCAGCAACCAACAAATTGGGAAAAGATCCTCACCAACATTATATCTGACAGAGGGCTAATATCCAATATATACAAAGAACTCAAGAAGTTAGACCCCAGAGAGCCAAATAACCCTATTAAAAATGGGGTACAGAGCTAAACAAATAATTTTCACCTGAAGAACTTCGAATGACTGAGAAGCATCTTAAAAAATGTTCAACATCATTAGTCATTAGGGAAATGCAAATCAAAACAACCCTGAGATTTCACCTCACAGCAGTTAGAATGGCTAAGATTAAAAATTCAGGAGACAGCAGGTGTTGGCAAAGATGTGGAGAAAGAGGAAGACTCCTCCACTGCTGGTGGGGTTGCAAATTGGTACAACCACTCTGAAAATCAGTCTGGAGGTTCCTCAGAAAACTGGGCTTGTCACTTCTGGAGGACCCTGCTATACCACTCGTGGGCATATACCCAGAGGATTCTCCAGCATGCAATAAGAACACATGCTCCACTATGTTTATAGCAGCCCTATTTATAGTAGCCAAAAGCTGGAAAGAACCCAGATATCCCTCAACGGAGGAATGGATACAGAAAATGTGGTTCATATACACAATGGACTGCTATTCAGCCATTAGAAACAATGAATTCATGAAATTCTTAGGCAAATCGATGGAGCTTGAAAACATCATCCTAAGTGAGGTAACCCAGTCTCAAAAGATCAATCATGTTATGCCCTCACTGATAAGCAGATATTATCCTAGAAACTTGGAATACCCAAGTCATAATCCACATATCAAATGATGTCTGAGAAGAAAGGAGGAGTGGCCACTGGTTCTGGAAAGGCTCAGTGCAGCAGTGCAGGGGAATACCAGAACAGGGAAGTGGGAAGGGTTGGATTGGGAAACAGGGGGAGGTAAGAGGGCTTATGGGACTTTCTGGGAGTGGGGAGACAGGAAATGGGAAATCATTTGAAACGTAAATAAAAATATATCGAATAAAAACAATGTTAAAAAGAAAATAATAAGAGGGCAGACTGGGAGGACACAGCTTGCTCTGGTGGGTCGGCCCCACAGAGCTTAGGTTCCAGTCCTGAGGCCTCTGGCGGGAGCCTTCTGATCTCTCTCCGCTTCGGGATCCAGAACAACCTGGGCTACAACACCACATTTCCAGGCTCTACAAGAAGCCAGAGGGGCACCTGGGAGGCCGGCTGGGAGGAGTCAGTGTGCTCTGGTGAGTCCAGCAGGCCCCAGGCAGGAGCCTTCAGGTGTCTGCTTTGGGATGTGAACAGCCTGGGCCACAGCACTCGGTCTCCAGGCAGTGCAGGAGGTCAGCTGTGCACCAGAGGCCAGCTGGGAAGAGGCAACTTGCACTGGTGAGTCCAGCATTGACAAGACCAACTAACACCAGTGAGAACTAGATGGCAAAAGGCAAACGCAGGAATATCACTAACAGAAATCAAGGCAATATGGCAGCATCTGAACGCAATTCTCATTTAACAGCATGTTCTGGATACCCCAACACAACAGAAAAACAAGATTTGGATTTAAAATCACTGGTCATGATGCTGGTAGAGGAACACATGAAGGATATACTGAAAGAAATTCAGGAGAATACAAAGCCAATGAGGAGGAAACGCTAAAATCACTTAAAGAAATACAGGAGAACTTTGGTCAACAGGCTGAGGTCATGAAAGAGGAAACAAAAAAATCTCTTAAAGAATTACAGGAAAGCACAAACAAGCAAGTGAAGGAGCTAAGCAAAACCATCCAGGATCTAAAATCAGAAGTAGAAACAACTAAGAAAACTCAAAGGGAGACAACTTTGGAGATAGAAAACCTTGGGAAGAAATGCAAATATCAACAACAGAATACAAGAGATAGAAGAAAGAATCTCAGATGCTGAAGATACCATAGAAACCATGGACTCAACAGTTAAAGAAAATGCAAAATGCAAAAAGCTTGTAACCCAAAATATCCAGGAAATCCAGGACACAATGAGAAGACCAAACCTAAGGATTATAGGCATAGATGAGAGTGAAGATTTACAACTTAAAGGGCCAGCAAATATCTTCAATAAAATTATGGAAGAAAACCTCCCTAATCTAAAAAGAGAGATGCCCATCAATATACAAGAAGCCTACAGAACTCCAAACAGACTGGACCAGAACAGAACTACCTCCTGTCACATAATAATCAAAACACCAAATGTACTAAACAAAGAAAGAATATTAAAGGCAGTAAGAGAAAAAGTCCAAGTAACATATAAAGGAAGACCTATCAGAATCACACCAGACTTCTCACCTGAGACCATGGAAGCTAGAAGATCCTGGGCAGATCTCAAGCAGACTCTAAGAGAACACAAATACCAGCCAAAACTACAATACCCAGTAAAACTCTCAATCACCATAGATGGAGAAACTAAGATATTCCATGACAAAACCATGTTTACCTAATATCTATCCACAAACCCAGCCCTACAAAGGATAATAGGATGAAAACACCAATACAAGGAGGGAAACTTCGCCCTGGAAAAAGCAAGATAGTAACCTTCTTTCATCAAACCCAAAAGAAGTTAACAAATCAAATTTAAAAAATAACATCAAAAATGACAGGAAGTAATACTCACTACTCCTTAATATCTCTTACTATCAATGGACTCAATGCCCCAATAAAAAGACATAGACTAACAGACTGGATAAGGAAACAGGACCCTACATTTTGCTGCATACAGGAATCACACCTCAGGGGCAAAGGCAAACACTACCTTAGAGTAAAAGGCTGGAAGACAATTTTACACGCAAATGGTCTCAGGAAACAAGCTGGAGTAGCCATTCTAATATCAGATAAAATTGACTTTCAACCCAAAGTCATCAAAAGAGACTCTGAGGGACACTTCTTGCTGGTCAAAGGAAAAACACAACAAGAAAAACTCTCAATCCTGGACATCTATGCTCCAAATGCAAGGGCACCCTCATTCATAAAAGAAACTTTACTAAAGCTCAAAGCACACATTACACCTAACACAAGAATTGTGAGTGACTTCAACACTGTACTTTCCCCAATGGACCGATCAGGAAAACAGAAACTGAACAGGGACACAGTGAAACTAATTGAAGCTTTGTACCAATTAGATTTAACAGCTATATATAGAACATTTTATCCCAAAGCAAAAGAATATAACTTTTTCTCAGCACCTCATGGTACCTTCTCCAAAATCGACCATATAATTGGTCACAAGACAGACCTCAACAAATACAAGAAGATCGAACTAATCCCATGCTTCCTATCAGATCACTATGGAGTAAAAGTGGTCTTCAATAGCAACAAAAACAACAGAAAACCCACATACACGTGGAAACTGAACAATATTCTACTCAATGATACCTTGGTCAAGGAAGAAATAAAGAAAGAAATTAAAGACTTTTTAGAACTTAATGAAAATGAAGACACAACATACCCAAATCTATGGGACACAATGAAAGCAGTGCTAAGAGGAAAACTCATAGCCCTGAGTGCCTCTAAAAAGAAAATGGAGAGAGCATACATTACCAGCTTAATGACACATCTGAAAGCCCTGGAACAAAAACAAGCTATTTCACCCAGGAGGAGTAGAAGGCAGGAAATCATCAAACTCAGGGCCTAAATCAATCAAGTAGAAACAAAGAACCATACAAAGAATCAACAAAACCAGGAGCTGGTTCTTTGAGAAAATCAACAAGATAGATAAACCCTTAGCCAGACTAACCAAAGGTCACAGAGACAGTATACAGATTAACAAACTTAGAAATGAAAAGGGAGATATAACAAGAGAAACTGAGGAAATTCAAAAAACCATTAGATCCTACTACAAAAGCCTATACTCAACACAACTGGAGAATCTGGAGGAAATGGACAGTTTCCTAGACAGATATCTGACACCAAAACTAAATCAGGATCAAATAGATAATCTAAACAGTCCCATAACACCTGAAGAAATAAAAAGGGTCATAGAATGTCTCCCAACCAAAAACAGCACGGGACCAGATGGCTTCAGTGCAGAATTCTATCAGACCTTCATAGAAGATCTAACACCAATACTCTTCAAGCTATTCCACAAAATAGAAACAGAAGGAATTCTACCCAACTCATTCTATGAAGCCACAATTACACTGATACCAAAACCACACAAAGATCCAACAAAGAAAGAGAACTTCAGGACAATTTCCCTTATGAATATTGATGCAAAAATACTTTTTTTTCTACTTTTTTTTAATTCGATATATTTTTTATTTACATTTCAAATGATTTCCCCTTTTCTAGCCCCCCACTCCCTGAAAGTCCCATAAGCCCCCTTCTCTCCCCCTGTCCTCCCACCCACACCTTCCCACTTCCCCGTTCTGGTTTTGCCAAATACTGCTTCACTGAGTCTTTCCAGAACAAGGGGCCACTCCTCCTTTCTTCTTGTACCTCATTTGATGTGTGGATTATGTTTTGGGTATTCCAATTTTCTAGGTTAATATCCACTTATTAGTGAGTGCATACCATGATTCACTTTTTGAGTTTGGGTTACCTCACTTAGTATGATGTTCTCCAGCTCCATCCATTTGCCTAAGAATTTAATGAATTCATTGTTTCTAATGGCTGAATAGTACTCCATTGTGTAGATATAGCACTTTTTTTGCATCCACTCTTCTGTTGAGGGATACCTGGGTTCTTTCCAGCATCTGGCAATTATAAATAGGGCTGCTATGAACATAGGAGAGCATGTATCCTTATTACATGGTGGGGAATCCTCTGGGTATATGCCCAGTAGTGGTATAGAAGGATCTTCTGGAAGTGAGGTGCCCAGTTTTCAGAGGAACCGCCAGACTGATTTCCATAGTGGTTGTACCAATTGATGCAAAAATACTTAATAAAATTCTTGCCAACTGAATCCAAGAACACATCAAAGTGATCATCCACCATGATCATGTAGGCTTCATCCCAGGGATGCAGAGATGTTTCAATATAAGGAAATCCATCAATGCAATCCACTACATAAACTCAAAGAAAAAAACCATATGATCATCTCATTAGATGCAGAAAAAGCATTTGACAAAATTCACCATCCTTTCATGCTAAAAGTCTTGGAAAGAACAGGAATTCAAGGCCCATACCTAAACATAGTAAAAGCGATATACAACAAACCGGTAGAAAACATCAAACTAGAGAGAAACTTGAAGCAATCCCACTAAAATCAGGGACTAGACAAGGCTGTCCTCTCTCTCCATGTCTTTTCAATATAGTACTTGAAGTTCTAGCTAGAGCAATTAGACAACATAAGGAGGTCAAGGGGATACAAATTGGAAAGGAAGAAGTCAAATTATCACTATTTGCAGATGACATGATAGTCTACTTAAGTGACCCTAAAACCTCCACTAGAGAAATCTTATGGCTGATAAACAACTTCAGCAAAGTGGCTGGTTATAAAATCAATTCAAGCAAATCAGTTGCCTTCCTATACTCAAAGGATAAGCAGGCTGAGAAAGAAGTTAGGGAAATGACACCCTTCACAATAGCCACAAATAATATAAAGTATCTTGGTGTGACTCTAACAAAACAAGTGAAAGATCTATATGACAAGAACTTCAGGTCTCTGAAGAAGGAAATCGAAGAAGACCTCAGAAAATGGAAAAATCTGCCATGCTTGTGGATCGGCAGAATTAATATAGTTAAAATGGCCATTTTGCCCAAAGCGATGTACATAGTCAACACAATCCCCATAAAAATCCCAACTCAGTTCTTCACAGAGTTAGAAAAAGCAATTCTCAAATTCATCTGGAATAACAAAAAACCCAGGATAGCTAAAACTATTCTCAACAACAAAAGAAATTCTGGGGGAATCAGTATCCCTGACTTCAAGCAATACCACAGAGCAATATTGTTAAAAACTGCATGGTATTGGCACAGTGACAGACAAGTGGACCAATGGAATAGAATTGAAGATCCAGAAATGAATCCACACACCTATGGTCACTTGATCTTCGATAAAGGAGCTGAAAACTTCCAGTGGAAAAAAGATAGCCTTTTCAACAAATGGTGCTTGTTCAATTGGAGGTCAGCATGCAGAAGAATGCGAATTGATCCATTCTTATCTCCATGTACTAAACTCCACTCCAAGTGGATCAAGGACCTCCATGTAAAACCAGACACACTAAAACTAATAGAAAAGAAACTGGGGAAGACCCTTGAGGACATGGGCACAGGGGAAGAGTTCCTGAACAGATCACCAATAGCTTATGCTCTAAGATCAAGAATTGACAAATGGGACCTCATAAAATTACAAAGTTTCTGTAAGGCAAAGGACACTGTTCAAAGGACAAAAAGGTAACCATCAAATTGGGAAAGGATATTCTCCAACCCTACATCTGATAGAGTGCTAATATCCAATACATACAAAGAACTCAAGAAGTTAGACCCCAGAGAACCAAATAACCCTATTAAAAAATGGTGTACGGATCTAAACAAAGAATTTTCACCTGAAGAAATTCAGATGGCCGAGAGGCACCTTAAGAAATGACTCCCATGAAGAAGTATGGAGAGGGTCCTGATCCTGGAAAGGATTGATCTAGCATGGGGAGGGAATATAAGGACAGAGAAAAAGGGGGGAGGTGATTGGAGAAGGGATGGAGAGAAGAAGGTTTATGGGACATATGGGGAGGGGGGGATCCAGGAAAGGGGAAATCATTTGGAATGTAAACAAAGAATATAGAAAATAAAAATAATAATAAAAAAAGAAGTGCTCAACATCATTAGTCATTAGGGAAATGCAAATCAAAACAACCCTGAGATTTCACCTTACACCAGTCAGAATAGCTAAGGTCAAAAACTCAGGTGACAGCAGGTGTTGGCAAGGATGTGGAGGAAGAGGAACACCCCTCCACTGCTGGTGGGGCTGTAAGATGGTACAACCACTTTGGAAATCAGTCTGGTGGTTCCTCAGAAAACTGAACATGACACTTCCGGAGGACCCTGCTATACCTCTCCTGGGCATATACCCAAAGGATTCCCCAGCATGCAATAAAGACACATGCTCCATTATGCTCATAGCAGCCTTATTTATAATAGCCAGAAGCTGGAAAGAACCCAGATGTCCCTCAAAGGAAGAATGGATACAGAAAATGTGGTATATTTACACAATGGAATACTACTCAGCAATTAGAAACAACGAATTCACAAAATTTTTAGGCAAATGGTTTGATCTGGAAAATATCATCCTAAGTGAGGTAACCCAATCACAAAAGAATACACATGGAATGCAATCTGTGATAAGTGGATATTAATTAGCCCAGAAGCTCTGAATACCCAAGGCACAAATCACATAACAAATGACTCCCATGAAGAAGTATGGAGAGGGTCCTGATCCTGGAAAGGATCGATATAGCATTGGAGGGGAATATAAGGACAGAGAAAAAGGAGGGAGGTGATTGGAGAAGGGATGGAGAGAAGAAGGTTTAAGGGACATATGGGGAGGGGGGAATCTGGGAAAGGGGAAATCATTTGGAATATAAACACAGAATATAGAAAATAAAAATATTTTTAAAAAAAGAAAAACAAGAAAAAGAAAGAATCCTTGTTGTCTAGAACTTCTTTGGTGCCTTCACATTATGGGAGAAGAACCTTATCTCCAACTTTCACACTGACAGGCTGAGCCTCTCCACCCTTTCCTTTCTTTCCTGAGCCCACAGCTGCAACCTTTGCTTGCAATACTTTTCCTTGAGACTTTTCTGGAAGCATAATGGCACCTTGGGTTACAGTTTCAGCGGCACTTCTTTCACCCAATACTCTTGTCAAGTAGTGGAAGAAACTTCCTAAAAGCTTGTCCAGCCATGAGTCACACCGCCACAGCTCTGGACTCTGTACTTGAGCTGTTGCTGCAAGGAGCATACAATATATTCTAATTACTCTTAACTTTTGCCCCTGTTAATCTTCTCATACAACTCACTTTTCCACATTCATGCTCTTTTGTTTTGATTAAACTGAGGCCATGTGTGTAATCATGGGCTTGGAAGGTATATGTGAAAATTTGTGGTAGTGATTTGTGTATGTAATTGCTTTAGAGGTACACTATAGTTCTTCAGATATTTCCTATCAACATTCAACTGATATTTTACTATTTCTTGAGACATATAAGAACTTTGAGGCCAGGAAGATGGTTCAACTAGTAAAGTCGCTTAGACTGGTGACCCAAATTCTATCCGTGTAACCCACACAAAGATGAAAGGAGAGAACTAACTGAATCAATATATCCTCTGGCGTTCATACATGTGACACTTAAGATACTGCTCTGTTCCCTTTTTCCAAACTGACTTCATCCTTGCCTCACTTTCCCCTAGGCTTCCATAACCTGCTGAGATTTGTTTATTCCCCAAGACATTTCTACTCCAGAAGAGAGAATGGAGATTTTGTTTTTTATTTGAGTAGTAAGGACCAGACAGAGTTCTTACGGCCACATTAGATCAGATTTTTACATGTGATGCACTGTAGTATCACATGTGGAAAATTATATTTCATAAACTGTTATAGTTTTGTTAGAAAGCTTTCCATATTTAGGGATAATTCTCCATTTCAGGGTAATTATCTGTTTTTAATTGAATTTCTGAATGATGACTCCAAGAAATGTCTATGTATTACATTATTGTTATTTCTTCTACACATTTGATAATACTTTATACTTGAGTAAAGTATAATATGGAGTTTATTTGACATTTATATAAAATGCAGAATTTTGAGGTTCATCTCCTTTTTTGTTTGTTTGGATTGTTAGTTTTGCAGTACTGAGAATTAAATCAAGGGTGTTCTGCATGCTAGACAAGTTCTGCACTACTTATCACTTTTATTACCTTTAAAATGTCCTGATACAATTATATAAGCAGATTTACATCTATTGAAATACAAAGTAATTTGCAGGAAATTATATTATATGTGTGAAGATTTAATTATTATGCTATAATGGAAATTTTTATTCCTGAAATGAATATAAACTTAATTAACATTCTTAAATTTGTTTGTGCTTACAAGAATAAGTACTAATTATTGATAAGTATTGAAAGGCAAATGATTATTCATTTATAAGAGCAAAGGAATTATTGTTATCTTGATCTCAATTCCCTATCATGAAAACTCTGCAACTAAAAAAAGATAAATACAACTTTAAATCTGTTAGCTAATAAGGGCAATGAGCCAGTGAAAAAAACCTTATGGCCGTCAAATTATGCTTGTCAATCTTTTCCCATCAGACTGTGCTGAACAACAGATTATTTTCCCATAAATTGACAAGTAGATATCCACTTAATCATTATTTAGGGCATTAGCTGAACAAGTGCGATATGCTTTTGGTATAAGGATATTTTTTCAAGGGTGTAATACATTTTCCAAAGTGGCCATTAGTTTTCTTTCACATTTGGCACAGAAGTGTTTTCTGTCCTGGAAAACAGATTATAGCCATTTCATTACTACCCTTGGATGAGCAGTGTTAGTATTATTAGATCAACAAATAACTCATTGGAATATATTACTTAATAACAGTGAAAAACTGTGTTGAAAAGTTCCAAAAGATAACAAAATGTATTAATGTTGGCTTGGAAGGGAATGCCAATGATTCATATTTATACCCCTGCCTTTGAATTATCCTCCTGCCTGTCTCCTTTATCTGTCCCTAAATTTAATGTGTGTTTTAGTATTTGAGATGAGTAAATATGTGTTTCTGTTTTGGGTTTATTCTAATATATGTATTTTTGTAAATTATAATTTGAGGAAATAAAATCAAGGCATTGATTTGTATGCTGCTTGCAACAGCCACATTGTTGTCAGAAATAATGATATTAGTACCTTAAATGTTAGCACCAGATTACATATCAAAAAGTTACTGTCAGCTACATCAATATTATCCCCCACATATTAGACTTAAGAATCAGTATGATAAAGTTCCTTGAACACATACAAAAATGGTAAGTTCTATATATACCATGTAATTGATAATATGCAGAGATGATAGACAGATGGACAGAAAGACAGATAGATGTTAATGTTCTATCCTTTGAACCTATGATGTTATATGACATACTACACTGCTATTTTCACTCAGTCACGGAGCTTTCCTAGTGCATCTATTTTTCAATATACTGAATAATTCTAAAGACTAATGTGCATTGTTTTAATTCAGGCCTAATCATTTGTGAGTAAATTATTTAATGAATTCTCTGAATAATTGAATTTTCCCTAGGAAAATTGAAAATTTCCAAATCTCAGATTAGAATTTTATTATTAAAAGTCATATCATATCCTCCTAATTAATTATTAAATAGTTATACTTCATCATTATATAGCATATTTTACACACCCTGGCATAGTATTTGTTATTCTTTAGCATTCATAATTCTTCTATTTGCTGTTGGCCCAAGTAGATGTTATGTAACTAAATAATAGCTAACTCTTATTTTCCACTCATTCCAAAACTCTACTACCTAACAGAATTCTTGGTTATATAGCCAAGGAAAGACAAGGAAGGAACTCAAGAAAAAAAGCAAAGCAACTGGAATGAAGAAACTGAAACAGAGAATATGGATGAATTCTGTTTACTGGTTTGTAACCTTGACTTGTTCTTATTAGATAACAGACCCACCTTCCGAGGAATGACATTGCCTACAGTGGCTTAGGCGTTTCTGCAACAATAAATCATGAAAATGCCTCCCACAGACTTGTCTACATGCTAACCTGATGGTAGCAGTTTTTCAATTGACATTCTATTTTCTCTTCTGAGATAAACCTAGCTTGGGTCAAGATGGAAAAACAAACAAACAAAAAAGCAAACAAAAACAAAATGTAAAACAAAACAAAAACATCCCAAATGTATAATCATATTTGTTCATATTGCTATTTTAAGCCAAAAGTTTAAAGATCTGGTAAGAGAGGTAAATAAGATTCTACTAGTATATAGATGTTCACTCAATATTGAGCATTACAAATTTCAAAATTAATCATCAGTGATGCCTTGGTTGATGATTTAGCTGTAGTCTAATTACAATTTCTAATGATTCATGACTATTAGAAATCTGTCATAGGAGAAATTTTATTCTCACTTTCTACTAGGACAATGCTGCCTCTTCACACACATAGTTATCTGAAGGAATTTTGTTAGAGTAAGGCAGATACACAACAAAAATCATGTTCATCACATGAATAAAAATATTAGAGCTTGAAAGTGCCTCTTCTGATAGTGACTGGCTCTCAGATCATTTCAGAATGTATGGTTGCTCTGATTATAATAGATCTTTGAAATGTTGAAAGGGAGTCAGAATGAGCATCATCCAAAACAAAAGAGTAATAATGATAGATCAATGTCACAAGGGTTCACCCAATCCTTTGCAGAAATCTTCCACTACTAGAAATTAACTATAAATATTATTTTAATCCTAGGAATAATTTCTTCATATGATGAAAAGGACAAATACATAATGGCTACCTAACTGTGGTGTTCATTGAAATAAAACTTTAGTAGTTTCATGCTTCCCTGAAGAATTTTAAAGGATTAGAATTGGACTAATGTCTTTCCAAGCCTTGTCTAAGAGATTAAGTCTATATTCCACAGATGTTCTTCTTCTGTTTATATAGAAAATGTGTATTTTCTTGTCAGATGGGAACAATTTTCAGACTTTTCCTATAGTAAGTATCCATATCTTATCCTTCACGTCTGTGCGTCACTAGAAATCCTTCCATTGATTTGTTTGCTTAATGTGACAAAGGGGTATACTATGGGAAGCAAGAATAATAAGAGCCTCCAATTGTCTTTTTTTTTTTTTAAATCACCTGTTAAATGGACCAACCATTTTAAAGTAGTTTGTGAGTTTGATCAAGGCAAAGATTTCCCAAATCCTTCCCTGGACGAGCATATGTGTATGACTAAGTAGTCAAGGAACTAATAATGCACATGCAAAATTGTGCCTTAGGTGGCTATACGTTATTTTCATTCTTTGTTTCCAAATAGCATGTATTTGATCAATGGCACTTAAAAAGAAAGTATTTTCTACTGCTTAAACACAAAACTAAAACTACTTTTTACACAAAAGCCTTTCTTGGTTCACTCTTCATTGCTCAGCATCATTTAATTTCTAGGAAAATTACTATGCGGTCAACTTTATTTACTTACGATATATTCAATGAGCATCTCTGTACATATTACAAAGATCAAGATGTAAATTGATTTTAAAAATCACCAGAGAATCCCTTCTCTGCTCTGTGAACTTTTTCTTAAAGAAATGTGTGGACCCTCTTGATTTGCTTCTGGGTTAGTGATAGGAATTTATACCCAAACTGCAAAACTTTCTCCAGATTTTGTGTTCCCCAAAGGACTTGAATATTTCAGTAACATGGACATATATGTAAGTGTATAACATTTCTTTCTGTAGAATAACCCCCCATTTGTACTTTGTGTTTTCTGTAGTGTTTGACTTGTATCAATTTGGCATTATAAATGGATATAGTGTTATATAGTCTAATGGTTTCCAAAAATAGATATGCAAAGAAATGTATACTCATGTGTATTTGAAACACACTATCTCTTCAAGGGTCTCTTGTTTTAAGTACAAAAATAGCTGAGTAGAATAACTTGTATTCCTTTATTACACAAACCATTTTTGAAGAATCATTTCTAATTTCTCATATTGCATCCCAACTATTACACTGGATAATGATAGGTCCCAAGCAAATTAATAGAAAAGCAAAGTAAATTTGGTAATGAATTTATAAGTGGAGCTACAGCTTAGACCATCTCAAAAGTCAGCCATCCTTATTAGCCACAAAGACAAATTTTAAGTCACCTTGACATTCTCTAAATGCTAATCAAAAGCAAAGCACAAAATATAAACTCAATGACCTGCATTGTAAAATTGAACAATCAGTCATGGCTAGTCAGCATCTTGTTCTCTTATATTAATTAGATGTGCTCATGTGGATTACCTTCTCATAGAATAAAAAGCCAAATTATTTCTTCCTTTTTTGCTTTATAAACTCTTGTAAATCTGCTTAAAAACCAATTTTCAGAAGGAGGTTTCCCAGTAGATAAACACTCCTTTATCTATGAGGATCTCGTAAGTGTTAGCGTTTTGGTCTAGGCTCTGCCCAACAGTTATCTGATAACAGCCAGATGTGCCTGAGGCTCTCTCTCTGTCTCTGTCTCTCTCTGTCTCTCTGTCTCTCCCTGTCTCTCCCTGTCTCTCTGTCTCTGTCTCTCTCTGTCTCTCTCTGACTCTCTCTGTCTGTCTCTCTCTGTCTCTGTCTGTCTCTCTGTCTCTCTGTCTCTGTCTCTCTCTGTCTCTCTCTGACTCTGTCTGTCTCTCTCTGTCTCTGTCTGTCTCTCTGTCTCTCTGTCTCTGTCTCTCTCTGTTTCTCTCTGTCTCTGTCTCTCTGTCTCTCTGTCTCTCTCTCTCTGTCTCTCTGTCTCTGTCTCTGTCTCTCTCTCTCTCTCTCTCTCTCTCTCTCTCTCTCTCTCTCTCTCCTTTCTCTGCCTATACTACCCTCTTCCCCACACCCTGAATATACTATGCTGTCATGTGGCTGGTCACTCAGGGGTAGAGGATACCTCAGCATGGGCCTATGGAGGCACCCTCTTCCCTCACAACTGACTACAATCCACTCAGCATATTCCTTCTCTAATTTTGTAAAATACAACAATAAGTGTGATAAGATTGATGAAGAAGTGAAATTATACACACTGCATAAAGTGCAGTCTGGGGTTGCAAAGAAAGGTGATCTGCTACCTACCTCCTGAGATTTAAGATAGAAGATCTTTGTTCAAACCTACACTGTAGTTTCTGTCCATAAATTCCCAAACTCTGCTGAAGTAAAGAAAGTGAAAAATCTCACATTAGAGTTCTTAACTAGGTTCAATTCTCTAGGTTTATTATACTGCAGGGCAAATAGTTGCACATCATTGAGAGACTAATGGTGCAAACTAGAAAGTTCAAACTCATTGAACACCTATTATATCATTCTTAATATAACACAGTACCCTGAGGATCACAAAGCTAGACTAACTACAAATTACTATAAATTTTGGCTATACTCTCAGTCCTTACTTAAAACAGAAATATTCATGAATTTAATTAATGTCAATAGTGTCCTATATGCATTTACATTGTTTTATATATTTAACTTTTCTCTTTACAAGCTGTATTGTTGATTCAAATTTGACTGTATAACAGAACTTGACTTTGTCAAGCAATCAGACTGCTTTAATGGACAAAGGAAGAACTTGTCTCATGAATGCTTCCTATTTTGAAGTAGTTCAATTGCCTGTGGTAAATGTGGAATATAAAATCAATGTCACCTTGTTCTTTCAATATCCACTGGCTCTGATCTGAGGACCAAACCAAATTATTTCATTTGTTCAACAGTCATTTCCAGGGAAATCAGGAAAAGTAGCATGTTGTTTTAAATGAATCATCTTTACATACCAATGTAGAATCCATTTTCTTGAAATCTTGTTCCCCATAGTTTGTAATGAGTTAATGATTCCTCATTTAGGTGAAGATAAATATTTTCAGTTAAGGAGATCAGAAGTAGTGAAATGTCATGGCTGTGTCTCCATACTAGATGGACTCAAATAACACATTTTTTTTTAAATTTCAAAGTGAGATATATAATTTGATTTTATCATGGTTTAGTTTCTTTATTTCCATAACTAAGAACATAATATATATGATATATATGATATATGCCAGATATATATGCATGTGAGTATGTGTATATGATACATATATGTATATGATATATATATATATGATATATATGTCATATTAGAAGATAAAAGAGTATTAAAGATTCTAATTATTACCATGGGCTTTATTTTTATTTAGCAATAAGGCCGATTTCAGGGAGAAAATATCTAGATGAAAATGTTTTTAATAGGGGATGCAAATACCTACTATACCATTCAATGACTGAAATAACTAACCACCTCTTAAGAGAAAGGAAGATTTAGTTGGAATTATTATTCTAAACTGGATATTAGAAATGGTTAGAAATTAGGGGGACAATGAAAACAACTTATAGAACTCGCCATGTTTTCAAACAAAAGATTAATCAAGAGACAAAGAGTCTGTAATGAGTTCAGGGAATAGAGAACAATCATTTAGTGTACTTGATGGCATACAGATGTAGAGCAGAAAAAGACCACAAAATTGTATATTGATCATGAGTTTCTGGCAAACCTGGATAACCTAGTGATCCCTACATGAGTCTGTGGCATAACCAGAGACTATGTCTCAAAGAATTAAAAGAAACAATCAAATTAGAAATTTAGTTTTTAGTAGACAGGAGAAATAGTTAATCTTAAAGCATATTAAGCAGAAGAATGAATGGATGACATTCTCAGCCTAAAATGATTAATTTGGATGCAATCTCTTCAGCCAGCCAAACTTCCCATATCTTCCTCCATGGTCTAGCTGAACAAGTGTCCCTGACCCTTCCTATCCATGGACTCACCCTAGCTTTCTATATCTAACCCCAGGTCCCATATCCAGTGACCTGGTTTAGTCTGGCTAACCCTGTGTGCACAGCAACTAATTTCTAGAGTTTTATCCATGTCCCAATACCTACTCTCTAACTGAAGAGCCCTCCCATGTTATATCTGATCTTTCTACCCACTAAAGTATAATCCCATATTCCAGATATACATGAGGAGAGATATCCAGCATAACAATTCTTTAGACACCCGACTTAATTCCACCCAAGCAATTTCCAATCTCTGGAGTCAACATGAGTGCAAACACTCTCTTCTGCCTCAAGGGGAATAAAGTGCTCAGTGATGCCAAAGAAAACACAAATATAGGCTAAGGGAAATAACAAAAGAATCAAGGTCTTGAGAATGGGATTCAACACTGAAGAGGGCTCGAGCTGAAATGAAGGTGGGATTGCAATACCCATCAAAATCCCAACTCAATTCTTCACAGTTAGAAAGAGCAATTCTCAAATTCATCTGGAACAACAAAAAACCCAGGATAGCTAAAACTATTCTCAGCAACAAACGAAATTCTGGGGGAATCAGTATCCCTGGCCTCAAACAATACTACAGAGCAATCGTGTTAAAAACTGCATGGTATTGGTACAGTGACAGGCAGGTGGATCAATAGAACAGGATTGAAGATACAGAAAGGAACCCACACACCTATGGCCACTTGATCCTCGACAAAGGGGCTGAAAACATCCAATGGAAAAAAGATAGCCTTTTCAACAAATGGTGCTGGTTCAACTGGAGGACAGCATGCAGAAGAATGCGAATTGATCCATCCTTGTCTCCTTGTACTAAGCTCAAATCCAAATGGATCAAGGACCTCCACATAAAGCTAGACACTCTGAAGCTAATAGAAAGGAAACTGGGGAAGACCCTTGAGGACATTGGTACAGGGAGAAAGTTTCTGAACAGAACACCAATAGCATATACCCTAAGATCAAAAATTGACAAATGGGACCTCATAAAATTACAAAGTTTCTGTAAGGCAAAGGACACCATCAAAAGGACAAATCGGCAACCAAAAAATTGGGAAAAGATCTTCACCAATCCTACATCAGATAGAGGGCTAATATCCAATATATATAAAGAACTCAAGAAGTTAGACTCCAGAAAACCGAACAACCCTATTAAAAAATGGGGTACAGAGTTAAAGAATTCTCACCTGAAGAACCTCGGATGGTGGAGAAGCATCTTAAAAAATTCTCAACTTCATTAGTCATTAGGGAAATGCAAATCAAAACAACCCTGAGATTTCACCTTACATCAGTCAGAATGGCTAAGATTAAAAATTCAAGAGACAACAGGTGTTGGCGAGGATGTGGAGAAAGAGGAACACTCCTCCACTGCTGGTGGGGTTGCAAATTGATACAACCACTCTGGAAATCAGTCTGGTGGTTCCTCCGAAAACTGGGCACCTCACTTCCAGAAGATCCTGCTATACCACTCCTGGGCATATACCCAGAAGACTCCCCACCATGTAATAAGGATACATGCTCTACTATGTTCATAGCAGCCCTATTTATAATTGCCAGATGCTGGAAAGAACCCAGGTATCCCTCAACAGAAGAGTGGATGCAAAAAATGTGGTATATCTACACAATGGAGTACTATTCAGCCATTAGAAACAATGAATTCATGAAATTCTTAGGCAAATGGATGGAGATGGAGAACATCATACTAAGTGAGGTAACCCTGACTCAAAAGGTGAATCATGGTATGCACTCACTAATAAGTGGATATTAACCTAGAAAACTGAAATACCCAAAACATAATCTACACATCAATTGAGGTACAAGAAGAAAGGAGGAGTGGCCCCTTGTTCTGGAAAGACTCAGTGAAGCAGTATTTGGTAAAACCTGAACGGGGAAGTGGGAAGGTGTGGGTGAAAGGACAGGGGGAGAGAAGGGGGCTTATGGGACTTTTGGGGAGTGGGGTCTAGAAAAGGGGAAATTATTTGAAATGTAAATAAAAATATATCGAATAAAAAAAAGAAAAACTGAATAACTGAAGTAGTATATTCAAAGGAAAGTCTTACAAGTACAATGAATCAATAGAAGTCAGACTATCAGGAGTTAAAAGTAGAGGATTCAGACTAACTGAGAAAAGAATATGAAAATTAAAAAAAGCAAAAAAGAAATATGAAGGAAATATAGGACATCGTGAAAAATATCAAACCTTTGAAGTATAGACATAGATGAATGATAGAAGTCTCAAGTTGATGACATAGACTACATCTTCCACAAGCTCATAAAAGAAAATTTCTCTAACCTATGGAAAAACACATCCATACAGGTATAAGAAACAAATAGAACACCGAAGAGACAAGGCCAGAAAAGAAAATCTCTACAGCATATTATAGGTAACATATTAAATCTACAGAACAAAGAAAGCATAGAGAAAGCTGCAAGAAAAAAATAAAGTCCTGAAAGTAAGATATAAAAGAAAACACTTCAGACTAACATCCAATTACTCAATGGTAAATTTGAAAGCCAGAAAAGCCTGAACCAGTGCATTCTGCTTTCCAAAGACTATGACAGCCAGCCTAAACTACATGTGTGGCAAAATTATCTACCAAAATTGAAGGAAAAAAGAAACATTTCCATGACCTAAGCGGCCTTACAATTATATCCAACAAACCAAACCTAAAGAAAATACAGTAAGCAATACCATATTTCATGCTGAAGAGATGAATAAACATAGTAGAGAGTATCTGGAAAGGAATATGAGGATATCATTATTAAATTGTAAAATGCCACTGAGAACATACCCAGCTACCCCACACATGCCCTAAAAATTTAGCAACCTGATGATCACAACTAGCACACACATTTCGAGAATAATTTTCAATATCAATATCCTCAATCCTGAAATCGATAGAAACAGGCTGACAGACTGTATTAAGAATTAATTCCATTTATCTGTTGTCTACAAGAAATAACATCTTAGCTTAATGATAGGTACTATCTTAGAGTAAAAGAATGGACAACAGTAACTATAATCGACTGGGACCAGGTTGGAAGCAAGTAGGTATCACCATCTTAATATCTGACAGAAATAGGCTTTAAGTTAATGCTAATAAGAAGAGATAAAAAAACACTTTATCCTAATTAAGGGAAAGTTTAAATAAGAAGACAGTAACATACTAAACATATATGCACTAAAGTCTGGACTAACCAATTTTATGAAACTATATTACTAGATTAAAAGAAACATTAATAGTTATTCATTATTAACAGGTGATTTCAATATCTCACTGTCTTCAACAGACAGGTCATGACAATATGACAGAGAAATATCAGAATTAATTGACATTATACATCAAATGTACTTAACATATCTACAGAATCTTCAACCCAAACATCAAAGAATAAGCATTTTATTTAGCAGTACATACAAGTTTTTCTAAAATAGAACACTTCTTGGGACACAAAGCAAATATTTACAAATTCAAAAGGACTGCAATCACTCCTATATTTCATCTCAGTGCAAGGAAATGGAACTTAAATTTGGCACTTCATTACTGAATGGGTCAAGTGAAGAAATAACGAAATAAATACAAATTTCATGAAACTAAATGAAAGTAGAAACTCAACAAAACCTCTGAGATACATGGCAAGCATTTCTACAAGGAAAAGTCTTAATTCTTAGTACCTCAAATTAAAAATATCAGAGATCTTTTTCATGGTGCCTTTTAAGTAGTTGGCTATGATGAGACAAAGATGAATTATCTTCTTACCAGCTAACCCCTGTCAGCAACTCACTGAAGTGTATGATAAATACACAAATTTTCTACTTTCTCTGAGAGGCATTTGGCCACAGAAGTAGCTGCTGTGCACTAAATGAAGAGTAGAAGAGTCACACAGTCCAAATTAGTGCTGTGAGTGACAAAAACAATTTCCCAGTTAAGGAAGGTATCGTGATCCAAGGCACAGTGCACCTACATTTGAGGAAGGGGCATTCTTGTTATAGATTAAGGAGAACAGGAGGGACAAAGTGCAAGTCTGTTCATAGATGCATTAGGGCTGTCAATCTGAGTGATCTTGACATGGTTATTGTTTTGTTTTGGTTATTAAAGGAAAGAAGGATATTCATGGACTGAAAGATACTATTATTACTTATCAGTTAGATCCCAAACTATTTAGCAGTATCCAACATCTTTTCAATGTCTTTAAGAAGCAATTGTTTACCAATATGTTGGTTGGCAAAAGGTTCTTAAACAAAAAAGGTAAGAAGCCCAGCAGCATAATTCCCAAGACCTATCACCTTGTTCCTCTGTGTGTCCTAAAACACCAACATATTGCTCTAAAGAAACAATACACTAAGAGGAATATGAAGTAGGGGCTGGAAAATTACCAAAGATTTTGCCAAGAGAATAAATCACCAAGTAATGTCAGATGTGCTTTCTGAAATCTTCTACAGTTTTTTTGTTTTTTTGTTTTTTTATTTTTGTTTTTGTTTTTGTTTTTGTTTTTGAGACACGGCTTCTCTGCATAGCCCTCGCAGTCCTGTAGACCATGCTGGCCTTAAACTCAGAAATTCTACCTGCCTCTGCCTCCCAAGTACTGGAGTTAAAGGCATACACCACCACTGCCTGGCAAAAACTTCTACCTTTAAGAGTCAGTCCAGTAAAAATTAACAGAGTATCAAATGATCAGATCTTGACAAAAATAATAAGACTAATATATTACTTAATGATGCAAGTAAAAAATTTGGATAAACAAGATCAAACCATATCCAAACCCATTTGACACCAAGAAATAACAAAAATTAGAGTAGAAATCAATTAAATAGATGCAAAGAAAATAATACAAATAAACAATGGACTCTTAGATGATTCTTTGAGAAGATCGACAAAATTGGCAGACCTTTGTTTCAACTAAGTAAAAGAAATACAGAACAAAAATCAACAGAATCAGAAAATAACAGGGTGACATTACAAAAGACACAAAAGAAATTCAGCATATTAAAAGGGAATACTTTTAAACCTGTACTCCATTAAGCTAGAAAATATAAAAGAAATGAATGTTTTTTTAGATTCAGCCAAACCACCAAAATTAAAACGGGGAAGTCAACAACCTAAACAGTCCCATAAAAATGAGGAGATTGAACAGTAATAAGAACTTTTCAGCAATGGAAAAAACAAAAACAAAAACAAACTCCAGACTTTCAAATAAGCTGTATAGCCAATTTCTGTTAGACATGCAGTTTCCTTTAAGACTTTTGACTTCTAGTAATGTCAGAAACAAAATGCCTCCAAAATGTTTCACAGACTGACTGTCTAAATCTTAGTTGAAAGAGGACAATAATAAGAGACATGCCAGAGAGGATAGAGGAGAGTCCATGTGTTTCAAAATCACATAAATAACTACATGGAAGTTGAAGAAACAGCATTCCGCAAGAAGGAGTACATCAATTACTTATCCAACACTAAATAATCAACCCCAAAATCTCACACAGAAATAGAATTATACAGACTGAGCAGGTTGTGTTTATGAATATACATATTTGTATGTAAGAAAAATTAAATCACATATATGCCGGAGAACAAAGAGTAATAGATAGCATTTTGTTTGGGGGGATGGGGCAATGGGAAGGGGAAAATGATCTATTTATAGTATAATCTCAGAAGTAAAACAACAGCAAAATATTTATTTCAAATATGTTAGTTTAAAATAAAATACTTAGATTTACCTTTGCTTTCTGGTAATGGAAAATAAAGGTGGAAAAGAAGAAATGAAAAATAATACTAAGATTATCCTCTGAAGACATGATATCTTTGAGAGCAAGCAGACTAGAAGATGAAAGAGGGGTATATTGGAGGGTGTGGAGAGAGGAAAATAATTGAAGGGATGATGCAATTATATTACAATTGTTGAAATATAAAATGTAATTAAAATGATTGAATAAGAGGTGAAGTTTTGAGTTAATATATTGTCACACAGATGGAAGTAAGTAAAGGAAGATGAGTAGTAAGGAGACTGTCATAAATTCTTGCTGATAGATTACATATGAGAAAAGGGAAATGCTTGAAAATTTCACTAATAAAATTATTGATACACAACATGGAGAACAAAGGGAGGTGAAGCTTTGACTCTTACTCACTCTTTCTGCATGTCTGCATCAGAAACAGAATGAGGAGACTATTTGAAGACATAGTTAATGCAAGCTATGCTTTTAGATTTAGGATATTCCTTAGATAAACCTATATAAATGCAGTGCTGACTGTTAAATTTCGAGCCTTGATCAGAACCTTTGTCTTGCCTTCATCCTTCTCTTGCACCTCATTCTTTTCATTCCCAGCCCCCTTTTCAGGTATACTGGGTTCTCCATGGCCGCTGGACAGCTACGCAATTTCTCTTCAGTTCACTAGGGTAGATGTTTTTCATGAACTGACTTTTGCAGACCTTCACTTTCTCCTGTCTACTTTTATAGTTGGTGCTGCCTAGAATAAAATCTGAAATAGATAAGAAACAAAAATCAGATTCAAATGATTCACATTAGCACAGCCTTTCTGTAGAAAGTATGTTTCTGTGGACTAGAAGTGTTTTTATTCAGAGGGATTGAAAACAAAGTTTTGAGGGAATTTTATGTTTGATTAGCCTGTCTCAAGGAACAGCCTTGCATGTAGGATATAAGATTAGACAAACATATTTAAGTCACTGTGTTCTTCTCTGCTAATGACACCACTGTGAAACTTTGACACATTTCAGATCAATCCTCATTTGGACAGATTTGCCAAGATGAGAAAATTGCAAATTTCTCTGCCTCTCAAAATAGGTGACAAGAAAAGCCTTCGATAAACTCTTCTATCACTCTCCTTTTATGTCCTCTGCCATTTCTCCAGAAGTTAAAAAATGCAAAGAGTGGAGTTGAGTGCTTTTTGCTCTTCTTGAGTTAGGTGTCTTAAAATGGATTAGGGCAACAGGAGATTAACGTGTCAACCCAATCATGACTTCATGGCTCTCCATTCACCTCAATACCTAAAGATATTAACACAGATTTGTTGTACAGGCTGGGGATTATCTGTAGAATTTTCCCATCATTTCATGTCATTCAAAATTATCCTGTTTTCTTTTTCAGAGGCAGTGAGGAGATTTTATTTAAGTTCGGCAATTATATTGTGGTTTTGTAATAGAAAGGAGAGATTGTTCTTAATCCCATATCCCTTTTTCTTAGCATGGAATTTTAAAAGAAAACCTGAGAAAAGGGTACTCTATTTACTTCTGCTGTACTATCATCTATTTATGTTGGAAGATTTTTTTCATTCTATTCTCAGAATCAAACATAGGGTGTGGTACATTCTAGGCAAGCACTCTAAAATAGTACCCAGACCAATAAATACTTTTATCAATATAATTTTATTGTGGGAGAAATATGGAATGAGAAACATTTTATGAATTAACAAAACACTCAATTGTTACTAGCCATACAAGTAATAGGACATCCCATCTTAGTATATGCAAATTGAATTATCTGCTTTAGAGAATTCTTTTACAGATTGTCAATAAAGAAGGATACAACTTAAATTTAGAAAGCCAAAAATTTTCTTCTTGTAATTTCATCCAGCTTTGCTAAACAAATGTCTATACAAGTGAATGAGACAGAGTGCTTTAAGAAACTGAAAATTCTCTGGAAAAAACTTGTATTGTCTATTTCTTTTTTACATTATTTATTTATTTTTTTAATTTTTACATGCCAGATTTTATTCCCCCTACCCCATCCACCCTCAAACTGTACCACATCCCATACTCCCTCCTTACCCTTGTCTACATGAGGATGTTCTCATCCCTACCCCCACCTCTCTATTTCTTTTAAATATATAAATAAAAAGTATACGAGGAATACATATAGTACATGTCTATATGTCATAGCACCAGATCAAACTTTGAAATACTACAATGAGAATAGATAAAAATATGAAAATTTGGTTTTATTTATAGAGGAGGAATTGAATATATTAACACTATTTGTACATTCCTGAGATATAGCATGGTATAAATGCATTAAAGATGCTTAAAACATGACTGAATAAGGGAAAAATAATTTTGATGTTATTTATGATTTTTAACTAGGACCATGTCAAATATACATATACTTATATACATATAAATTTTCTAGATTCTACTTATATTTATTTTACACACACACACACACACACACACACTGATTTCCTAGAAAGAGATATGGGCTTAGATAGAGTAATTTAGTCCTTAAGAGACTTAAAAACTAATATTGGAATCTTGACTCAGAATTTTCTATCCTTGTCCTTACATTTCAATCTTGCTTTCCTACACTATCTCATTGATCCAAGGGTAGCCACAGTGGTTTGTCATTTTATAAACTATGTAACTGCTTCTGAATATGCTTTCAAACTTCAACTACTGCGGTAAGATTTATAGTGATTCAAGGTGGAGCACAAGAAACTTGCTAGCCTTCTAGACATGTCCTGATTTCTAAGAGTTCTCAAGATTTTACCCTGAAATGAGCTTCCTCTTTCAAGTTTATAGCTCCCTCTGTTGGGAAAAGTTGGTCTAATCTGTTATTGTACAGTCTTAGTAGTGTTGCTTATCCCATCCAGACTTTGTACTTTGTGTCAAATGGAAGTTCTATATATTGGTAGATAAGTAGATAGGTTGATGGATAGATAGATAGATAGATAGATAGATAGATAGATAGATAGATAGATAGGGATAGAGAGATAGAGAGATAGTATTCGTCTCACACATTTTCAAGACTTCTTCCTGTAGAGTTGCAGTGTCTTCATTATTTTGTAAGGTCCTTAATGCAAGAAACTGAAAGCACTGATAAAAACATTCTCTTTACATATTATTTCATGGGAATTAAGGTACATTTGCTAGTGATATTCCTGTTGACTTGCATGAATATCTGAGTGTTCCTGAGCTGTTTATGAAAACCAAGTCTCATCATAACTTTTTAAAGCATTGATCAGAATTATAAAATGATCCTCTCTACCTAATTTATACAAAGATTAGTTTGCTTTTAAATTATGCAACAAATTTTGTAAGAAATTCATTGATCTAGTTAAGAGCTCATACATGCACACACACACACACACACACAGCCTCAGTGATTGTGCCTACCAATTAAAAGCCCTTGTATTCTATCTTTAGCACCAATGAAAAATAAATAACTCACTTAACAATGAATATAATTTGAAGGTATTAAAAATAAGAGGCATATGTATTATTGGTCTACTTGGGTTAAAGGTGATGATTTACCACTTCCTGCTTCTAAAGTATAGCAAGTCAAAAACTTATTCTCCAAGTAAGCCTGTGAAGAAGACTTTGAGTCCATTCTGTCAAAATATGAGAGTTATATATTGTTTTTAAATTACAAGTTTCAATTAAAAAGATAAAATATATGTTAAATATTATATATATATATATAATTAGTATTGTATTAGTTGTATCACAGAAATATCAAAGCTTAAATTTCAATTCAAACTTCAATATATAGCCTACCTTCAAAATTCTAATAGTCTACCACAGTTTGAAGTTCATGTTTAGTAGTAAGTTAAGTCAGATCACATTATAGACTCATTTCTGAGACCTTGAATATAAGAAATCTGTTAGATACCTGCTAATGAACTTACTCTAAAATCCTTCAAATTAAAAACCATTTAGCCAATTTCTTTCACCTTTTAATGGATCTCATTGAGAACATTTTTCTTAGTTACATAACACGTAACAGTTTTCAATTAACTTAATGCTCATGTTTTATGTGCCATATATGCCCTTTCTTCAATTAATATAATAAAATATTCATTAAAATTTTAAAAATGCAGTCTATGTTGTACACCAATGTTTTCTAAAACATATTCTAATTTACATTTTGAGACTTTATTCCTTCTGTTTGACTAAATTGTCCAAGGTGATTAAAATTTAACTCACTGATTTTCTTAAAGAAATCATGCTTTCTCTTTATGGTTTGTAGTCAGATCTCAGTCCAATCAAAACTCCAAAGACTCAGTATTATTGAGAGGATGTATCTGATATTTGATTCTTGGCATATATTCCTGCCAGCATTTGCTGCAATTCATAGGCTATTGAGATAATAGCACACACATGCACAACACTACATCTTACAATTCCTGTCATACATAATTTCGCTATTCCTTTCTTATCATCATGTTTTCCAGTCACAGAAAACAGGAAAGGTGTGATATCCTCTACCTTCCTTGAGCTTCAGGGAATTGCTAGATTGGCGTTAGACTGATCTATCTTAGGCACAGCACCATTAGACACACCATTTCCACACTATGAACCTTGCTGTCATGAGAAAAATAATTTATGATCATGCTGAATTATCACCTGAAAAATTTAAGTATTAGTTCTTTGTTGTATCCGATCCCAAAGCTAGGTAGACATTTATTTCCATTTATGCTAACCAAAAAAAAAAAAAAAAAACCCATAGCTTCAATAAATTAATTCTTGGAATCAGGTCTGAAAAGTTAACATGCATTTTCTCTCTTGCTTCATATGCATTTCCACTCTCTCTGGTTCAGAGTCTCTTATTTCCTTTAGTGCTTGGTAACGTGCTTATGCATCATTATGCATTCTTCTCAATCAGTTTTTTTTTTTCATGGCTTTGACCTGAAATTGTTAATTCATGGACTTTTGGATGTTATATCTCTATCCTACTTCTCTGCCAGTATTTCCAAAATAGTCTTCAAATTGATTGTTTTCTCTACATTTCTCTGATAAACCTTATGTCCTGAGGCAAAGAATGCCAAGGACTATTTTGAAATGGAGTGAGCCTTGAGGACAAGTGGATATTCTAGGAAATTAAAAAGCTTATTGTTGTTATCTCTAAGTGTTGTTTTAGAAGAACAAAATTCCAAACATCAATGCAATTCAAATATGGCCATAAGACAGCTGGTGTACAAAGCAAACAAACAAAAGAGCAAAAAGCAACCAAAAGAAAACACTTTCCTGGAATCCTCAACAGCTGTTACAACTACCTAGCTTTTTAAAAACTCTTTACCGGTTAAGAAGATTTTGCCTTTCTGTGCACCTGAGTGGGAAACGACTCACTCTAGAGATATATTTAAAAAAAATATACTATCCTCCATGAGTCAGTAACCACTAGTTTGCAGCTAGTCTAGTCTATTAATGAAAAAGGATAGATGGGGTAAGAGATGTATATTGCAAAATACAAAGTGCCATGTAGGCTTTTATGGCCTCTGTAGTTATATTGTTTAGATCCTTTTCCAAGGCCTTAAAGGTCAAGCAAAAGGCCTTTTCCTCTTCTGCCACACACAGCCTCATGGTCATCTCCATTCTTCATTCCTGAGAACCACATATGTTTCTTTTATTATGGATTGATTAACTCTGAGTAAATGTGGAAGTATATTCCCCAGAAAGAGAGATTGAATGTAAACCAGAAGAGACAGCACATCAACTTCAGGCCAACATCAGTCATCAGCACACATGAGGATCAATGGCTTGGCAAAGCTTCAAGGAGAGGAACTGTTTCACACTGCCCCTTACACATCCATGCTAGACTCAGTATCTTCCTAGACAGCTTTATGTAGATAGCTCTTGGCTCAGTAGTAGGGTTGAGACAGTTCTTTGCTAGAGATTGTTCTTTCATGCTAGAAAATAATTCTAAAACCTCTCTAGATAACTGTTGGGTTTTCCAATCAAAGTCAGAAAAGACACTAGAAATAATTCTTTTTTTTAAATTTTTCTATATTTTTTGTTTACATTCCAAATGATTTCCCCTTTCCCGGTTCCCCCCTCCCCATAAGTTCCATAAGTCCTCTTCTCTCAGCTTGTTCCCCTATCAACCCCCTCCCACTTCTCTGTCCTGGTACTCTCCTACAATGCTGTATCAAATTCTAAAAGAGCTGTGCTTACTCTCTAAGCAGTTTTCTATAGGTAGTTCTCTCTTTTAGACTGAAATTCAAGTCTTTTATTTATATATTAATTCAGTCATTTACCCCAGGTTCCCTTTTATCTATCCCATGCATCACCACCATGTTATGATCTTATGACCTTAGTCCCTTGATTCAAAGAAGAAAGTATACTTTTTTTTTTTTTTTTTTTTTTTTTTTTTTTTTAACTATTGCAAAAGAACTCAGAGACCTGCCTAACTTTGTAAGCACAAACAATAAAGTTAGCTGGGTGTGATCTTGCCCGGCTATCACTACTCCTTAGATCTTTATCTCTTTTCTTAGTATCTTTCTGACAAGCTGGCACATAAAGCAACTCTGCCTCTGTTCTTTTAGGTTCCTGAATTTCCTCATACAATTCATATTACAACTTTATATATTGTATACTTGAGAAATTATACATTCTTGAACTCATATTTTAAGCCTTAAGGTTTGTCCCTGTATGTCACAGGGTTTGCCATTTTGCTCAGGACAGTTACTTCCCACACTTGTGCTGTACCTGATTATTAATAGAGTCATTAAAATTAGCAGAGAGGACATCCCCCTGAAGGAGAAACATAAAGTAAATTGCGTCCTTTATTATACAAATAAGCCTTAAGGCTAGCAACCATCAGCACTCATGGAGGTCTGCCCCCCTGTTACCTCTGCTCCAGGGGCAAGAGCTATGTCACATCCTCCCTTCTGAATGGCAGGAATTAGTTTAGTAACTTGGAGTTAACCCAAAGTGTCTTGTAAATACCACTTCTTTGTTATGTGCCTCATTTGAAATTGAAATTATTTTACAAATTAAAGAGTTTTTTGAAAAATACACATTTAATCTATAATTACTTTTCACATAGCCACCTTTTCTAATTCAGTTCTTTATGGGATTAGATACACTGTCAGTATCTCCTGAGGTCTACTCTAGTCAGTGGTATCATTAAAAAATTATTAAGCAGAGCTAGAGAAATGGTTCAGTGTCACAAAGCACATGCTGCTCTTGTAGAGGATGCTGATTCGGTTCCAAGCACAATCATCTTTAACTCAAGTTTCCATAGATCCGGGGTCTACTCCTGGCCTGTGTAGACACCAGGCAGGCACGTGGGGCACATACATACATATAGATTAAATATGCCTCTAGTACAAAAAAAGTACTGAAAATGAAGTATATGGTCAAAAGAGGTTTTTCAAAAGATAATTTATAATCATATCATTAGCTAGTCCTGAGACTATTTATGAAGAAAATAGAATCTGCTTTCTACTACTTAGAAAATGTCCTTCAAAGAAATAGATTAACATGTCAGTTTTAAGAAACATACAAATATATTGTGATTTCTTAAGATACAATGAAGCCACTTGTTTGCTGTATTATCTTCCATTCATAAAGTAATGTGAAGGTAGCCAGAATTGTTCAACATAAACCACACTGATAATGAACTCTGTGTACTTAATGAAAACTAGTAAACACAGTAGCTCTAAATCAATGCTGCCAACTTGAGAATAAACAAGAGATTTGAAGACTAGCATAATAACTCAATGACTACACTAAGGGGAAATGATGTTATTGCTATGGAAACCCTTGGAGTTAACCCAAAGTGTCTTGTAAATACCACTTCTTTGTTATGTGCCTCATTTGTGTATTTTTCAAAAAACTCTTTAATTTGTAAAATAATTTCATTAACAAAATGTTTTAAATATTTTGTGCCTCAAAATTATTCTATTAACAAAATCATATGAAAAAACAAGAAGAAGAATAGCAACAAATTTAGAATATCAGATATGAACTAATATATTTTAAAACTTGATCTTTCTTTACAAGCACACTGTAAGTATTAGAGGATCTGGAACACCAAGTGAAACAATTACTTTGATGTGTATATACCAATACAATAATATTTACTCCTATCACTTAAGAGCATTTTTTCCTCACTTTTGTTGGGATTAAAGGTGCTAGAGGTAGAAATCTAGGCCTTGTACATCATAGTCAAGCACTCTACCTCTATGCAAGCACTAACTTTATCTTCACATTATGTTATTGAATCCTTATCTTCTTTTTATCAAACAGAATGTATAATTCTAAAATAAGAAAATTAACCTAAATATCTTTGGTTTTACCACCTGGTTTTTGCTCATTAGCAATTTAAATGAATGTCTCATCCATTGACTCATTACAACATTATGGTATTAGATGTTAATACAACAATAGTCTCATTTCATTTCATTAAACCAAGCTAAGTTTCAGTGAAAACATACAGTACTTAATAAACACCTTGAACTGAAGGAACCTGCATGGTTTAGAGACCTAAAACTAAAACATGGCTCAATGAACCTCTTCTTCTTTCCTCTTAAAAAAATCATTTTATTTTTGAGATGTATTATAATTACATAATTTTTCCTTTTGTTTCCTAGCCCCAAACCTTCCTACATAGCCCTTCTTGCTCTCTTTCAAATTCAGCATAACATAATTTCCTTACGTTTACAGTAATTTCATATATTTATTTGTGGCAATCAACACCTGTTGTTGGACTTTCAACCCATTCCACAACAAGGAAATTAGGGCTAGGATTGGAAATTTAGTCAGTTACTCAGGCCTATTAAAATCATGGTTCTTTTAAGTGTATATAAAACTGTTACTTTACTAAACCTGTAAAATCTCTAACTACATTTTAAATATTTGTCTTTATACCCCCAAATAACTTCTCTCTCTTATTTTGGTCTATATTGCTACTTATCTATAAACAGAAAATACAAAGAGAGGTAGCTTTCTTTTTTTTTTCCTTGTAGGTAACTACCACATATGTACATCATAATATTTTATTTTTTACATCATTCCAAAATAATCACAACAACCTAGATTTAGGATTTCTTTTTAACTTTATTTGAAAATAACATCACTCTGTATGTTAGAAAAGAAAGATCAATGTTAGTATTGAATCACTTAATGCATAGGTCTGAAATCCTGTGTCCTTGGAAAGTAACCTCTCTATCACTTCAACAAAGTAGACAGAAAAAGTTTCAAAAAGAGTGCATGAAGACTTTTAGGAACTCTATAAAGTAGACATAGCCTTGTAAAGACAATTTTTTGGAGCTAAAATTTTATGACTCTGGAAAAGGAAACTATATTATACTTCAAGCATTTGTATTTTGAAAATGATCACTCTTCTTACCTAAGTGCTAAGACTTGCTTAAAAAAAACAATGCCAACTTATTTACAATGGAGTTATACTCTACATGAGGGCACTAAATCATGCCTCTGGGATTCCTCTCTCCTATGGATTTCAACTACATTTCAGTGGTTTACTCCATTAATCCACACAGCATCTATCCAGGTTTAGCTGGTGATAAGCCTATCATCTCTAAACTATAAATGGAGAAATTGATCTGCTGAAAGATTAAGTGATTTGCTTGCAATCAGACAGTGGACTAGAAACTCAATAAGGCAAAGAAATCCAATGATGAAGACAGGAAGCAATAAGAAAAGCAGGACACCTCGTGTGACAGTTAAACCATTGAACATTTTTGTCTAAAATTTTAAGCAAGTACAAAAGGGAGGATATGTTTTGATAGAGATGTAAAAAGTAAGGAGCAAGAGTATGATCTCAAGAGTAAGAATTCTCAAAACTAAAGGAAAGCAGTTCCCAGTAATAATGGACAGGAAGATAACATAAGATATCTTGCCGATACTTTCCCTATGCTTTATATAGAAAGCTTCTTGGGAAGTTACTTCGAAATGTTCTGGAGAGTGTTACATTTCAGTGTTCATGTAAACAAATGCTCCATAGAGAATCAAGGACTTTCAGGTTTATTATTGTTCAAACCAAATCAATCTTCTTTCCCTCCTCCTCTCTTTTCTTTCTTTCTTTCTTTCTTTCTTTCTTTCTTTCTTTCTTTCTTTCTTTCTTTCTTTCTTTCTTTCTTTCTTTCTTTCTTTCTTTCTTTCTCTCTCTCTCTCTCTCTCTCTCTTTCTTTCTTTCTTTCTTTCCTTCTCTCTCTCTCTCTCTCTCTCTCTCTCTCTCTCTCTCTCTCTCTCTCTCTCTCTTTCTTTAAAGGAATCACGGAAAGTTGCAGGGAAAGGATGGACATTATATATATATATATATATATATATATATATATATATATATATATATATATATATAAAATCACAGAATTTCTTTCTAACACACAGAATCCAGTGAGCAATAAATGTGAAGATATAATATACCATGTATAAATGGCATGAGAAAGGTCTAAATGTAGATATGTAGGTAATGGACAAAGTCATGAAAGAGGATGTAAAACTCATTGTTTTGTATTGCTGTCAAGTATTTTTCACTTTTGGTATTGTAAAAGTCAAAAATTACTGATAGTGAAAGTATATGTTGGTTTTTATACCTAATTGACAAAAGACAATTAAGGAAATCTCAATTGAAATGTTTCATCATAATGCCGGGCTATAGGCCAGTATATAGCCAATAGGCTTTTTTATCCTATATTGTCTAGTTGGTGGCTCAGTCTCTCGGAGCTCCCAGGGTTCCAGGTTATTTTAGACTGCTGGTCTTCCTATGGGGTCGTCCTCTTCATCTGCTTCTTCTATCTGCCCTCTAATTCAACCAAAGGGGTTCCCAAATTCAGTCAAATTTTTGGGTGCAATATCTGCATGTGTTTCCATCAGTTGTTGATTTGGACTCTCAGTGGTCAGGCATGCTAGGATCCTGTTATGTATGTCCTTTTGGGTCTGGGTTACCCAACTCAGGATGAAATTTTTTAGTTCCATCCACCAACATCCAAGCTTGCAAAATCATGATGTCTTCAATTTTTGTAGCTGAATAGTATTCCATTGTTTAAATTAACTGTATTTTCTGTATTCATTCCTCTGTTGAAGGACATCTGGGTTGTTTCCAGCATCTGGATGTTATAAATAATACCTGTGGATGATCTTGTTATGAACATAATGGACCATGTGTCCCTGTGGTATGGTGGGGCATCTTTTGAGTGTATGACCAGGAGTTGTATAGCTGGGTCTTCAGGTAGATAGATCTATTTCCAGTTTTCTCAGTAACCTCCAGATGGATTTCCAGAGAGTTTGTATCAGTTTGCAATCCCACCAGCAATCGAAGAGTGTTCCTTTTTCTCCAAATCCTCACCAGAATGTAATATCACTTGACTTTTTGATCTTAGCTATTCTGATTGGTGTGCAGTGGAATCTGAGTCGTTTTGATTTGCATTTCTCTTATGACTAAGGATTTTGAACATTTCATTAAGTGCTTCTCAGCCATCCAAGATTCCTCTGTTTTGAATTCTCTGTTTAGCTCTGTACCATATTTTAATATTGGATTATATGTTTTTTTTGTAGATTAACTTCATGAGTTCTTCATAAATTTTGGATATAAGCCCATTATTGAATGTGGGGTTGGTGAAGATTTTTTTCTAATTGGTAGGTTGCTGATTTGACCTGTTGATTGTGTCTTGTCATACAGAAGCTTTTCAGTTTTATGAAGTCCCATTTATCTTTTTTTCTGTTTATTTATTATCATTATTATTGAATTTATTCTTCATTTACATTTCAACGGTTATACCCCTTCCTGGTTTCCCCCCTCCCCGAAAACCCCCAACCCATCCTCCCACACCCTGCCTCCAAGAATATGCTCCTCCACCCATCCTACTCCCACGACCACCATTCGACTTCCCCACACTGGGGACTCTATTAAGCCTTCACAGGACCAAGGACCTATGCTCCCACTGATGCCCAACAAGGCATTCCTCTGCCACACTTTTGGCTGGAAGCATGTGTACCCCTTGGTTGATGGCTTAGTATCTGGGAGTCCTCGGGTGTCTGGTTGGATGACATTCTCCAGTCTGCCCTCCAACTCTTCCATTGTGAATCCTGCGCTCAGTCCAATGGTTGGCTGCTAGTATTCGCCTCTGCATGTGTAAGGGTATGGCAGGGCCCCTCCAAAAGACAACCATAATAGGCTTCTTTCAGTGAGCACATCTTGCTATCCATAGTAGTTTTGGGGTTTGGTGACTGATTATAGGATGAATCCCCAGGAAGGACAGTGTTTAGGAGACCTTTCCTTCAGTCTCTGCTTCACACTTTGTCTCCATAGTTGTTACTGTGAACATTTTGTTCCCTTTCTCAGAGGAACCACAGCACCCCCACTTTGGTCTTCCTTCTTGAGTTTCTGTGGTCTGTGAATTTTGACATGTTTAATTTGAGCTTTTGAGCTAATATTCACATATCAGTGAGTGCATACCATGTGTGTTCTTTTGTGATTGGATTACCTCACTCAGGAAGACACTTTCTAGTTCCATACATTTGCCTAAGAATTTCATGAATTCATTATTTGTAATTGCTGAATAGTATTCCATTATGTATATATACCACAATTTCTGTGTCCATTCCTCTGTTGAAGAACATCTGGGTACTTTCCAGCTTCTGGCTATTATAAATAAGGCTTCTATGTACATAGTGGAACATGTGTCCTTATTACATGTTGGAGCATCTTCTGGGTATATGCCCAGGAGTGGTAGATCTGGGTATTCATGTAGTACTATGTCTAATTTTCTGAGGAAACGCCAAACTGATTTTCAGAGTGGTTTTACCAGCTTGCAATTCCACCAGCAGTGGAGGAGTGTTCCTCTTTCTCCACATCCTCTCCAGCATCTGTTGTCCCCTGAGTTTTTCATCTGAGCCATTCTGACTGGTGTGAGGTGGAATCTCAGGGTGGCTTTGACTTGCATTTCCCTGAAAACTAAGGATGCTGAACATTTCTTTAGGTGCTTCAGAGCCATTCAAGTTTCCTCAGTTGAAAATTCCCTGTTTATCTTTGTACCACAATTTTAATAGGGTTATTTGGTTCCCTGGGGTCTAACTTCTTGAGTTATTTGTACATATTGGATATTAGCCCTCTATTGGATATAGGATTGGTAAAGATTTTTCCCAATCTGTTGGTTGTCGTTGTGTCCTATTGACAGTGTCCTTTGCCTGACAGAAGCTTTATAGTTTTATGAGGTCCCATTTGTCAATTCTTGATCTTAGAGCATAAGCTATTGGCGTTCTATTCAGGAAATCTCCCCCTGTGCCCACGTGTTCAAGGTTCATCTCCACTTTCTCCTCTATAAGCTTCACTGTATCTGGTTTTATGTGGAAGTTCTTGATCCACTTCCCATTTATCAATTGTTGATCTTAGAGTCTGAGAATGGGAAAGAGCTTTGGACTCATTGTTAGAGGGGTAAATTTACTAAACAGTATTGGGATTTGTTTGTTAGTGTTCCATGGGGGAAGGCCCAGTCTACTGTGGGTGGGTCCATCCCTGGCCTGGTGAACCTGGATACTACTAGAAAGCAGGCTGAACAAGCCATGAAGAACAAACCACTAAGCCTCAATCCTCCATGGCCTCTGCATCAGCTCGTGTCTCCAAGCTCTTGCCTTGAGTCCCTGCCCCGAATTCCCTGGATAATGAACTACAAGACAAAACTAAAATAAACTGTTGCTTTCCCACTTTGAATTTTGGTCACGGTGTTTCATCAGAGTATTAGAAATCTTAACTAAGATAAGTAGTAAAATCCAATTTAAAGTCTCAAAGCTTCCTTTCCAGTTAGAGTATATGGTAACTCTAACCATATAGAAATTCACTAAGTTGTATAGTCTTTGGGTCTGATTATTATCAGTGTGTGACTTTTTAATATTTGCAAATTTTTGCAATAACTTTGTTTTTAAAAATTAGAGACTATTTCTCCAGCTAAGTGATTTGGGTTTCAAGGATCTTTTTATAGGCACATGAAGGGCATAAACACATTAAGTGCTATGAGATGTTACCCTTTAAACTGTTTCATTTGTTAAATATGATTTTCTAAAAATATTCAGCTTTAAAAGAATCTTATACAAAATACGTATAGCTAGTGTCAAGCACATTTGGGAATCTATTTTGCAGAATTTGAAGAAAAGAAGAAATGTGTTCCCTAAATTGTTTTATATTATTTTCTCCCCTCATTTTCAATATACAAATCTTATATAGTAATATACCCATTATATTATATGAGTATTTTCTGAAAAAAATGTCTTCTTTTTGTTTACAATGTTAATGCATTGACTTTGTAGTCCTAATCTTGATAAATTATAAAATAATTTGGAAAAGCTTTTTACAATTAAAAAATCTGGGATTGAAGTAGATACAGTTGGACTCTTTATGTACTAAGGATAGTAGAATCTCATGAGACAAAATAATGTTTGTAAGCATTGAAGCACAAGGATTGAATACCTTTAAAGTATAATTTCTTATATTATTGGTTAAAATCATTATTTAAATGATACACTTCTTAATGTGATAATTAAATCATATTTCTTCAGAATGGATACATGCTCTCAAATAACTGTAACACTCTAGAGTGATGGGCTCTTTGCACACATTATTTTTTCTTCAGGGTTGACATTTATTATATCATTGTGTCTTTATTACCTGTTAGTAGGAAGTTCCTTGATTTTCTGACATGCTTCCTAGTGTTTAGATTAATATGTTTCTAAAATTATACTTTGATGACCTCCCTCTATTTCTCTAAAAAATAGTGGACATTGCATACATGCATGCTATGAAACATAACTATATGTAAGGTGTTTCCTTCTACTCCAATTGTTTCATTTTTGTTATTTGTATTCCTGATACTACCCATTATGTCTTGAGAGAGATGGAACCTTAAATTGTTCTTGATCTGAATGTTCTTTTTTAAAAAAAATATTTATTTATTTATTATTTGTAAGTACACTGTAGCTGTCTTCAGAGGCCAGAAGAGGGTGTCAGATCTCTTTACGGATGGTTGTGAGCCACCATGTGGATGCTGGGATTTGAACTCATGACCTTTGGAAGAGCATTCAGTGCTCTTACCAGCTGAGCCATCTCTCCAGCCCTATCTGAATGTTCTTGATAGGTGAAGATGTTGAACAGGTATCCTAATTTGAGTTGGATTGTTCTCTTGGTATTTAACAGTGTTTGTTTTAGTACTTTGTACATTCTAGAGACTAATCCTTTTCCAGATGTATAACAGAAATTTGTATCTCCAATTATGTGCCATGCCTCTTCATTTATTTAAGTTCCTTTTGCTGTACAGAAATCTTTTATTTTCATGAGATCCTCATCGTCAGTCATTGACATTATTTCTGTGCAACTGAAGTCACATTTAGAAATTTTCTACCAGTATCTATCATTGATAATTGTGTATTTTTAGAGTATCTTGTCTCATGTTGAGATCCTGGACCCATTTAGATTTGAGTTTTCTATAAGTATGGATTTTTCATTGTTCTTCATACTGATATTCATGTTTTCCAAGGCCCATTTCTTCAATGTATGTTTTGGTGTCTTTACCAAAAACCGGGTAGCTAAAGTTGTGTAGACTTATATCTATTTTATTTCACTGATCTGTAGATCTCTGTCTATTAAACTCCTCTCAACGTTAATAAAAATGTCTCTTATTTCAATGCACATATTACAATGCAGAGACCCAGGACTGCCCAGATGTTGAGAATAAAGGACACATGAGTCTTGTATACAAAGTTCTCTAATGCTCAGAATCTATTACATAAGAGGATGTAGAAAAGGAGGCAATAACTAGAAGATAGGGTGAATGGCTATGAAATAGTATAATCAATAACAGCTATTGTAATCATAAACTTGAAGCAACTGCCCATACATGCCCTGTGCTTCTGACAATAATTTTGGTGACTCCTCCTTACTGTGTAACTACTGAAATTTATAAATTCTTAAAGAGGTAGAGTCATTCATTATGTTTAGTTATGTATCCATTGCTGAAAACACTGACAATGGATAATTACAAACCTACTTTTATACATATGGCCCTGGTTCAAATCAGTGGGCCCCAAAGCATAGCCACTGTATCAAACAGAACAAAACAAAATAGAACAGAATAAAACAAACAAAACAGAACAAAACCAAAACCTATATTTCTAGTAGACTCAGCATAGTTATCTGCTTACAGATTCTCTTATTTTGCTGATAATGCATATTGCAAGTAGAAGGCAAATGTGCCTATGAAAGGTGACACTTTTATGTGAACAAACTTTTCATCTCTATCTGCTAAAAAGAGTAAACAAAATTCCAGAAGAAAGTGACAGTATAAAGGCAACATAGATTGATGCTACAGAGACTAACTTGGCTGCCTAATTTCCTTACTGAAAACTTTGATCTTATTGCAAACATCCCTAAATGCATGCTAAGAAGACATTTATCTTTTTTACTTAAGTGTGATTTACTTTTCAGTTCTATATCTTCCTCTCTTAAACTGAGAAACATGATTTTAAATTAGCTATTTCAAGCTCAGTGCTAAAATTTAAGTATCAAATTAGGGAAATCTGGAGTGTTGGGGTTTGCTGTTACACACAAGAGGAGTAATATGCCAGTATATTCCCATATGTTTCTAAACTCTAGAATTTGGCTTAGTCCTTAGAAATAAATAAAACTTTGGTCAATATTTTCTGCCACCAAGACCTTTCTTAACTGAGCTCTCTATGGATGGACCCATTGATAGGAAAAGTATAGTTTTCAATTCATTGGTTAATGTGGTCAGGAGAACCTGATATAGATATCTGTTGACTTATAAAATATAGAGTTCTGTACTAATTTCAAGCATAGGGAGACTTATGGTCCCTGACAGTAAGAAATGAGCTACTTAGGAGACTTAGCTACTGGGACTAGAATGTTGTAGCTAAGTGTTTACTAGTACTTGCTTCTTTTGCAGAGGACCTGGGTTCAGTTTCTGGCATCCACACAATAAATCACAGCTGCAAATACTTCCAGTTTTAAGGTATATGATGCCTACTTTGGACTTCTATTGGCATGAAGAAAGATCATGCTCCACATAGATTCATCTGAGCAAAACATTCATACATGTAAAATAAGACAATCTTTTTAAAAAATAAGAAAATTAGCTAATTAAGGAAAATCTAGGACTCAATGTCTTGTGGCAAAACTGTGCAAATAGTCCCTCAATGCTAATATTATAATACTAATCTTTCTAACCAAGATCCAGAACCTGAAACGCAGGGACTCCAAGCTTAACATTGACCAACTCAGGACTTCTGCTATTCTTGTAATCACTTCCTTGGGCATACAGATTAGCTGTTACTTTAACTGCAAGAGATAGCATTTTGTTTACAAGCTTTTATGCCTTTCACACTGAATCTCCAATCTGTGATGCATTATTCTTAGCTGCTCCTTGTATTTTTCCCTAATGAACTAATGGCACATAGCCAAATCGTTTTTATTCATTGTGCTTAGAAGTAGCATTCTTCACAAATCCTTCAAAAGCCTGAAGCATTATATTTTCTTCTCTTTTATCACTGCATCACTGTGCTTTACCACGGGAAATGTTCCCACTAATATGCGTGCCTGGGCTTATCTGTGTTTCATCTACCCTCGGCAGATGGGGACTCTGCCAGCTAATCAACAGTACTAGCAACTGCACAATCCCATGTTTAAGTCTGTTTCCTTGTATTATTCCTTAAATCATCCCACTTAAGTACAGTTGCTTGGGTAACAGAACCCGAGGAGGAAATATATCTGTTTAGAAAGTCTATCGGAGAATGACATTGGATCAACGTTGGTGGAGAAGTGCATGAAGCAAGACTATAAAGAAAGAATTTGTATGATTGTCTCTATTGCTTCTGAGGATATCAGAAATGGACAGGAAATAGATCTCTCTTAAATTGAATAGACTTTTCAGAAAGCCAGTCATTTTGGAGAAGAGACAAATAATATAGGTAACCCAGTTTTCAATTGTATTTAGCAATAATAACAAAAGTACAGTATATCTTATCTACTATTTTCTCTAGAACCATTGACTAACAAAACTAGAACTTTTTCAGTTAGTAATTACTACAGTTACCAAATGGAAGTATGCTGGAAGTTTACTCTGGATTTACTCATAGAAATGACAAACTGAGAATGAATGCCTTAGTTTTGAGGAAATAGTATTATCTCATTAATATTGAGGTTTTTTTCTTCTTTTTCTTATTGGCCACATATGCTTATTGTTTTTATATAAAAACAAAAGCCTGGTTTCAACTATGCAATATAAAATTAAAATGAATAATTTATTTTTACAATATGCCTATCCATGGAAATAAAGTACAGGCAATTTCTCCACCACAGAGATGCCAATATGGAATACCAGAATTCCCAAGAAGAAAATGAGTCCAGTGAACTTTTTTCTTTGACAGATAGTCCTTTTATTATCATCTTAGAAGACAAAGATTAAAAATTTTAGTTTGCTAAACATTCTGGAAGATATTCTATTCCTTTGCAGAAGATGAAGTACTATTTTTATTTCTTTTACTATGGACACTGGTCCTATTTCTGACTTTAGCTTTGCTTTCCTTGGGAGTCATTGTAGTACCTCAGAGAATCATATCATACATATTCATGGTGTTATTTGCATATGTACCTCTACAGGTACTCTCAGAACTTAAACAAATTTTAGGAAACATAGTGAAAATTAAATTTGAAATATATGTTGTGTTCTCCTACTTTGTGAGTTTAAGTGGGCATTAGTATCAGTGTTGGGATTCATTAGATGATGTCTATGGTCTCTTTAATTAGTGATGTCATTTGATAGCCTTTGCTCATTTGACAGCTTTTACAAACACATGAAACTGGCAACATATGCCTAATGAGGCATGCATGATAGTTGTGGATGTTAAGGCATAGATTGCCAAAAAGAGCTTCCCAAGGCCATAAAACTAAACTGAAAGAGAGTTGGAAATAAAAGTAAGATTTTGACTTTAAAATATCTTCAAGAAATGTTGCAGGAAATATTAAAAAGTTCAGCAAGTTTCTGTGCTACGCCTGGCACCAACAGGCCACTCCAGCCGGGTGTTCTCATCTCAGCAGATTCTCTGGCCCTGGTCTCCTGAGATGTCTCCACCTGACTTGCTAATTTCCCTTAGTGGGTTGCTGCCATGCCAGCCACATGCAATGACTGCCCACCTCAAAGTTAGGTACTATAATACCCAGTAACCTGGTTAAAATAAAACTCTTGAAGCTTATAATTAACTAGTCAGATTTATATAACAATAAATTCTCAATTCACAAGATTCCTACACAATAACTTCAGAGCCAATTGAAAATTATGCAAGCTGCCCACCTAGATTAGACAAGTTACCCCAATTATTCTATCCATATATGATATTATATCTATTTGTGGCTATTTAAAGTCAGGCTGAATCTGAATCAACCTGTTCTTCCTCCAAATTGCTTCCTCCCTTCTCCTGTCTCTTCAGTCTCTGTCTCTACGATTCTTAGCTACACATCCTCTTTCCCTGTCCAATCACAGGCCTCCTTCTACACTAATATAAATTAATTGGACAGAGAAAATCCAGCCACAAGAAATATGATACAGATGACCTTGATCAATAGAGAGAATGAATTACATGGATGTTGTTTGAGATCTAAAACATAACAGATAGTGACAATCATGAAAGACAGTGGAAATTCCCAAAAGGAGTGAGGCCATATATCATGAGTAGCTTAAGTCTCTGAGGTCAAAGCAATTTTAAATAAAAAAGCAAATGAAGACATTTGTGAACATGCTTTACTACCATATGACAAATGGAAAAAGTCAAAGAAGTCTATTTTAAACCTTCACCTTTCATGTGATATGCTTTACAATTAATACCGAAAATGAAGGATATGTACTTTGCTCTTAAGAATCATGAAACTTATATGAAGCATGTTGTAACAAATACACACAGAGAAATAAAATGCCCAAATACCAAGTGTTTAATTTGGACTACACATTTGGCTTTTTGAACTGGACAGAGATGCAAGAGACTTGTGTTCCCGAATACTTTATCTGTTCTCAAAGAGAGCTGCAATCCAACTTCTTTGTCTCAGCATAGAGCATATTCATAACCCTACTTTCTTTTTTGTACGTTTCTTTTAACTTTGTATATTTCTGATATTATAATATAATTATATATATCCCTTCCTTTTCTCCTTCCCAAACATTTTTATGCACCCTTCCTCACCCCCTTTCAAATTTATAGCTTCTGTTTTAATTATTACTGTTGACATATATTACACACACACACACACACACACACACACACACAGACATACACACACACACACATATATATATTTGCTGTCTGTATAATGTGTATTTTACTTGTATGTGTTTTTAGGGCTGACCATTTGGTATTGGATGAACAATTGGTATGCTCTTCCCTGAGGGAAACTATATGTAACATTCTCAGCATTCCTTAGTTGCCTGCCTGTTCTTTGCTTGGAGCTGGGCCCTCCAGGGATTTCTTCTGTGGGCTTTAGCATGTCTGTTGTTGTCTTTGTTCATCTCATGTTTGGACAGTCATGTTGGTGAGATTTTATGAGTGTAGATTCTAACATTACCAAGAGACACAATTTCACAGCAAATTCCCAGATCCACAGACTCTTACAATCTTCCACTCTCCATTCTTTAATGTTCCCTGAACCTTTCTTATGGGAGTGCTTTGAAGATGTATCATTTGAGACTGGGCTTCAAAACTCCGCATTTTGACTGGCTGTGGTGTTTTGTAATGGTGCCTGTAGCAAACTATCTTACTTCTTAAGGTCTATCTGTCTCTTTGTCTCTGTCTTTCTCTCTTCAAAAAGTGGGAATTTGTTGGTGACATGGTTTACTCTTCAACGGTCACAAAAATCCAATCTATTAGCAAGGGAAATGGAAGTTTTCTTTATGGTTCTCAAACCATTGAAACAAAATCTTTCAGGAGTTTGTTTTTATGACCTACAAGATTTGGAAGAGTCATATGATATTATAGTATCCTATAGGACACTTCCAAAGTACAAAATGTTGTGCAAATGAAAAGAATGTCAAAAATAATAATTACTGTTATCATTTAAAGTAAGCCTGTTTGGTTCTAATACATTCTATGCAATTACTACGTCTGCACAAGGGCATTCTCTCATTTCTGTCCCTGCAACAATTGTTCTCTATAATAAATGAACCAGACGATATTGTGCACTGAAAAGAAAGCTGAGCTCAACTAAATTATTAGCAATTCTTTTGTTCTGTATTCAAGAAGTAATTACTCTTGAATTATGTGAGCCAGCCTCCTTCATCTCTTGCATTTCAAAGAAGAAAATAAAATACCACTCAAATAACATAGATTCAAATCAATAGCACAAAATACCCTAAACCAAAGTTATATCAAACTTTTATTGAATAAGTATCTGCATGTTGTGTAGCTACACACAACATCTTAAAATGTGTAGATTATTTAAAACATGAACATTCTGTGTTTTATGTATTTACCCATTTATTGTTAAATTATTTGTTTTTATTTTAAGGCCAATGAGTTAGTTTCTGATAATAGATTGGATTAGGAAGAAACCCTGCACACAGTAGGCAAACAAATGCAGATCTCTAAATGAGTGAAACAATCCATGCTATCCAACTATTCAGGAAAAAAAAAACCTCAGCAAATTCAATGGACTGAGTAAAGTAAACCAGTTGCTATGGCAACATTTCTCCTCATTGGAAACAAACCACAGCAAGGCAAAAGCAGATTTTACACAAGTTGGCAATAGGGGTAGGGGGAGAAGCTGTGTGGTGCTGTCTTAATTTATTCCAGCCTTGGATATTAATTAATATGTAGTTAGAAAAGGCAATTTGCTTGCTCTGAATTGTAGCAAAGAAGATGTCTTTCAGAAGAAAAGAGAATATTTTACAAACAGCTATTTTCTTGTCTGAATACTGCCATTATTAACTCAGTAAATGCAGGTAAAAGTAGAGTGCTCAATATACCTGTTATCAGTAAGGTTGAGAGGTTCTTGCAAAAGACTATAAGCAGACAAAAGAAAAAAGATTTTCATTTTCATTTGAAACCATACATGATAGAAAAGTATTACAGTTTTTCATAGCTCATATGTTTTGTAGTTCAATATCATCTTCATATATATATTCTATGTTTGTGAAAAATCCAAATATTAGTTTAATGATGTTGAAAAATGGACTTGAGTACATTAAAATTTCAGAGTTTATTTGTACAAATTATGATTCCTTTGTCAGGCCATTTGCAATCTGAGACTTGAACAAAGAGATGGAAGAGAAAAACTTTTTTAATATATCTACAAAAGCAAAAAAAACATGTTTCATTGGTGATTTATTTTGGGGTTGAAATGGTATGAAAATACTAAATCTGAAGGTGTGAGTGAATTCCCGTGTCACTACAAGAAGGTAAGAGGGTCTTTAGAAGTTAACATGTAGTAGCAGCTAATTATGTCACTGTGAGTGAATTCTTGAAAAGAAGATTTTGGCCCTGAATATCTTCTTTTCAGTACATGTTTCCTTTGTCACCACAAGGAGAGGAAACTCCTCTGCCATGCTTTTCTACCATGACACAAGTCCAGAAGCAGCATGACCGTGTTACTGTAAACTGAATGTCTGGAACCATCAGCTATCATTTATATTATCACAAATATTTTGTCACAGCAATTGGAAATTGACTAATGTAACAGATAGTTTTTTGTTAGAGAATAGTTGGTAGGTTTTGATCATTGAAGTGTTTACATATTTATTAGTTGGAGGTGGTAAAATTGTAAAGTTCATTAGACTCAGATTTTGTTTATTTATTATGAATACTTGAAGCTTTTTCCTTAGTCAATTTTCAGTTACCTTTTCCTACTTTTTAAACCAAAACTAGGCTTTTCTCATATAGTATATTCTGATAATGATTTTCCCTCCCCAAGTCCTCTACGGTTCTCTCTACCTATCTGTGTCCACAACATTTCTGTCCCTCATTTGAAACAGGCATCTAAGAAATGAAATGAAATAAAATAAAATAAAACAAAAACAAACAGAAGTAAAAGAGCTAAGGGGGGGCCTAAGAAAGCCATATACATACATAAAGATACATACAGAATTTTTAAGCAGAGATATTTAATAGTCCTTAATTTAATGACAGAATTTCATATGGATATCATCTTGTGATCATTTGTATGTGATCATATGTACACAGATGATTAACAGGCAGGTACAATTTTTTGCATTGTTTTGTTTTTCTTTGGAACAGAAAAACAGGATATGCTTAATGATTTAGCAGTTAGGTATTCATGCAAGTTTCTGAACATGAAATTCTGTAAGTGGCTCATAAATACGAGACTGATATTAACTGGTAGATATCTCATTAATACCTCTGAGATTTTAACATATTCTTTGTTTCAACTGTACAATAGATCCAAATGCTATAGCCAGAATGATTCCCAGGAGGTTCTCAGCAACCAAAGACACAGGTAAGACTCTCACTCAAATACCAATGCCAGCTGGGACACTCACACAGCCCAGCTGACACAAGACCTACACCATCTCCTGTTTACTACCTTCCTTCCAGCCCACTTCCCTACAAGCCCTGAGCCAGATCCAAAACCTGCCTAAACTCTACAGCATTTGATCACACCCAGCATTCCACATTAAGCAAGGGCACAGAAAGTCCTCAGTAACCAGAAACACATGAAGCCTTCTCTAACATAAGAAGTTGACCTTAATCAGAGATACTACTGCCTGCCTCCCAGGAGACCAGCTCTAACTTAGGTCACAAAGCTCTACCACCACAGTTAGTCTTGGATAACATAACATGACTGAAAAGCAAGATAATGACCTAAAATCCTATCTCATGAACATGATAGGGTACTTTTAGGAGGACACAAAGAAATTGCTTAAAGAAATACAGGGAAATATTGGCAAACATGTAGAAGCCATTAAAGAAACTAATCCCTTAAAGAAATATTGGAAAATACAATCAAGCAGATAAAGGACTTGAAGAAAACAGTCAAAGATCTTAAAATGGAAATAGAAACAAAAAGAAAACTTAAGGCAACCCTGGAGAAGTAAAGCTTAGTTTAGGAGCTACAGATGTAAGTATCACAGAGTACTAGATATAGAAGAGAGAATTTCAGATCAAGAAGATACCATAGAAGATATTGAAACATCATTCACAGAAAATACAAAGTTCAAAGGCTCGTAACCAAAAATGTCTAGTAACTTCAGGACAAAATGAATAGATCAAATCTAAGAATAATAGGAAGAGAAGAGGGTGAAGAAACCCAGCTTGAAGGGGCAGAAAATGTCTTCAACAAAATCATAGTAATCTAAAAGAAGAGATTACCATAAGAGAACATTCTTATTAGTATTTGAGGTAAAAAGAACCCATATGCAACCAACAAATATGTGAAATCAACAATCTAGAATTCTCTTTTATGGCAAAATTCTAGTCTTACTTTAATCATGACAGAAACATGCCTTTTGTTTTACGAATGACATGTGTGGCAAAATAAGTGGTAGGTACAAATAAATAAGTTGCAGAGTGACCAAGTATTTTATAAAAATCCCTGAATTCTGAACTATTTTGTGATTGCCTTATTTATGATATAGATGGGTTGATTTCATAAACAAAATCCATGCAATCCACAAAAATTCAGTTTTTAACTGGTATTTCAAAGATATAAATATGTTAATAAATTGTTGTTATCATGTGTCCTTTAATACGTACTTGCCTGTTTTAATGTTATGATATTAATATAGAATGTTTCTCATAGCTTCATATTGCAGCTGCGTAAACACTGTGCTTGCAGCTAGGTAAGTATAGGTCATTAGGAATAAACCTTTGAAGCTACAACTTACTTCTGGTCCCACAAAATGTGAGAACCTGCCATACATTCCTAACCATCATTAAGACTTCCCTGAAGTCCACCACCTTGAAAGAATGAAATTTCTCTGAAATCTGAAATAAACAGTTTTCTCTGTTTAGTTGTTTATGTCAGATGTTTTGTTATTCTGATGAGAAAAATAACTGCTAAATGTGCTCATTTTTAATTATGTTATTACTACATTTAAGATATACTGAAATAAATTCTAGGACAGAAGTCACAGCATTCAGTCATTAGTAAGGTTAATTAATGTTAATTAAATAGAATACTTTTTAAAACTACAGCAGCATGAGTATACTTGTAATTATAGGCTCAGTGTGAGAGTAGAATGTAGAGCAGGAGGGTGATCTGCGAGTCAAAGTCCCACTTGATGTTTATAGCAAGTTCCAGGTCAGCCAGAGCTACATCGTGAGACCCTCAAATAAATAAAAAGTACATAAATTGAAAAGGATGGAATATAAAATGGCTGTTGAGCTTTCTTTCTTTCTTTTGGATCCTCATTATGCCTAACTCCCCCTACCCCCCGCTCCTCTGTTCTGGTTTCAGGAAATTTTGTGTAGAGATTTTGCCTAGCTTTGAATACTCTGAACAACATTGAAGTTATTATTTAAATCCTCCTTAGCATGTTTTTAGATTTTAGATTTGAGTGAGTTATCTAATACTTATGACTAAAACCTGCGTATTTTGGGAATGTAAATAGGAAGCAAAATTAGATTTTTTTCCTAGCAGATGATTGCCTGGAATGATTGAGCTAATGTACTTCTCTGAAGACAGAGCATTATCATTAAGACTAAAAAACATCGTTTTTATTTGAGAACATCATCCCCCTGAAGGTGATTTATGCATTAGCTCAAAAACAAGAAACTCAAGTACCTGAATCTCCCTAAATTATGCCTTCTATAACATGATGTAAAAGAAAATTTCCCTCTATTGTTTCTGTCTAGGCATTTAGTTCGGTAAATACAATTTTGAGTAGGTTTTAGAATCCAGAATGATTATAGCTCAAAGGTGTTAGAAAATTTAAAGTTTCATTAACAGCTGCTCAAGAATTTTAAAAGGAAGTTATGAAATCAGGGAACTAGAATTTCTGCTTCTCACTAATTACTTTGGAACAGTTACAATGAGTGTTTGTTACTAACTTTTTTTTGCACCTTGGGCTTACAGCATTCTAAATATACTAAAGGGATCTTCTTTCTGAGCCTCACTCTGTTTTTCCCATTGGAAACAAATCTGCCAAGCCATACTTTCTCATTTTAGAGGCACACTATTCTCCCAGAATAGCAAGGTAGAAAAGGTTATCTAATGTCCTCTCCAAGTCTAGAAGACACTCTTGTATCTGTCTCTAGCAACTCCATAGCTAATGTAGACATTGCTTTCTCCTTGTCTAGTCAAAATGTGTGACTTTCTGTTATTTACTCAAAATAACTTCTTTAATCTGATAGCAACACAGTAGTGGACTAGATAACGACTGAACTTTAGCAGAAAGAAAATGATACTACCATATATGAAGAGGAGGAACCAGTCCTTAGCCATATAAGTCATTTGAAAAACACTGTTTTACAGTCCTATGTGACAAACTAAATTTTGATCACATATATTACAACAAATCTGTTTAAATATGTTAATCCTTGGAGGAAATGGATTCGTTTCTGAATAGAAATATTCTGGAAGCACCAGGGAATGGTGATAAAAATAAAATGGTTGTCACTAGATTATAATTCACTCAGCTCCTAATGTAGTATAAAAAACAAACCTAGTTCACTGAATTCTAGCTTCTTGGGAGGCTGAGGCAGGAGGATAATTTGAACCAAGAGTTTGAAGCCACATGGGTAGCATAGGTAAATTTCCAGCCCAGATAAAACAAAAATATATGGGGCTGGAGAAATGGCTCAGTAAGTACACAAACTTGCACAGGACGTGGGTATGATTCTTAGATTCTACATGGATACACAAAACTATCTGTAACTACTGTTCTGAAGAATGTGATACCTCTGTTTACCATTAGTGGCACCAGGCTGACATGTGATGTACATACATATTTGCAGCCAAAACACTCATTGCATAAAGAATAAATCTTTAAAAAACAAAAATACAATGACACAAAATACTGCACTGTATTTGAGAAACTCAGCTGAAGAAGCTGCTAGGCTAGTGCTATATTAGACAGTTCAAAGTTACCCTTTATTTATGTTAAAATATATATATGCATTTATCACTTGTATGATTTTTTCAAGGTAAAATTATATTTGAGTTTCTCTGAAATCAAATATTCACAGTGTAGTATACATTTGTCTCTCTTCCTCATTGGAGCCAAGCACTTATCTGACATAAATTGGTTCTAGAGAAAGAAATTCCAGTTTTGAAATAATTATATTTTCATTTTTTTTTTACATCAAGGCATGATCAGCCCTACCCATTTCTCATGCCCATGTTGAAAATAGGTGGCTTACTTCTGTAAGTGCCTATATGTCTTGCTTCTGAGGAAAAAAACACAATGTCTATTAAGGAATTCCTTCATTTTATTTCATGAAGCAAGGATTTGAACATTCCTTAATCTGCTTATTCAGTCACAAGAAATCCCTTGATCCAATCAGTATCTCACACAGAGTGAAATGGAGAGAATATGTAGGTAGGATTGAAGTATATTTAAGCCACTAAAATTATTTTTTTTCAGTACTTTCTAAGACTGTAGCAGGTGGGAATAGTTCCTTATTACTTTCTAACTTGTGTGTAAATGCCTTGAATATAGCTTCATTCCACTTGGGTAAAGTAAATAAAATAATTCTTTTGCTGTGGTAACTTCATATGAGATGAGGGAAAGCAACATTCTTTTCCCTTTTGCTATGAATGGTGTATGTGTGTGTGCGCGCGCTCACACGAGTGCATACACACATGTTGTGGTTGTTGTTTAGTTATCTTTCCCACACTAGAAAAAAAGATACAGGCAAAGTCTGATAAAAGTATTTTTTAAGCCTTCCAGTTGCTGACAATTACTTAAGAAAAACTCACATAATCTTCCATGAAAAACATTTTAACGACTCTTTGGAAATTACTCCTACAAATCTATTCTTGATAAAAGAATGAAATCTCTACAGTAACAAAAATGTCTTGTGTGTTCTGAATATTTCAGAGCTTTATTTATATTTCTATTCTATTGCGGTAACCACTCCACAATTTATGGAAGCATTTCCAAATATTATAATAGCAGTACCCATCAATAGTGTGATAAATAAACCAACTTATGTTTGAGTTGAATTCAGAATCAGAAAGCATCAATAGTGTTTGCCTAACCATAAGCAGAATCCTTGGCTTAAACTTGAAATTGGGCACCATTTTGAAATCCAATCTTCTTGTCATTTACAAAAACAGTAAGACATTTAATATCTTTGTAGCTGTATTCAGTGCTCAAATACCATATTAAATGACTCTTTGCAGGAACTTTGAATAGGAACAGAGGTTTATTTCTAGCCTGTACAAATCCAATTTGATTACTATTTTCCCCATTAACTCAATTTAATACCATAGCAAAATTTTTAATAGCAATGCCATTCATACGAGAAAATCTTTCCTGGAAAGAATGGGGTACAGAATCTTGCAGATCTATGAAGTATTAAGGCTTTAGCAGCCTGGGGCCATAGCTATGAGTAGTCAACTCTAGAAAGTCAGCCAACTAGGCTTTCTTTCAAAGCTCTGACTTTCTAACTTTCCGCCTGTTTTACTTGCCTCTGTTCTCATTGTTTCTTGGCTTTGATACAGTTATCTGTCTCTTTTAATAACTTGTTTTTGTGTGATCCGTAGCACTCGGCTGCTGGTTTGCTCATTCTTACATCACTTTCTTGTCTTCTGGTGTTCAGACATGATCTATGGCTGCTATATACTTCTAATTTGTTCTTCTTATCCACTCTATACTTTCTTTACTCACTTCTTGAGCTGACTCATAGGCCTCTTCCCTTATTCATGTCCATGACCTTGCTTTGTAATTGAAGAAGGGGTTATTTGGGGATTATTTTATATGATTCTGGGCAGCACTAGCAAGGCAGAGTCTGTCGGTGGTTACTGGTTTTCAGTTGCTGATTAGTGGCAATAGATTGTGTCATATCTGAATTTCCAAGTCTTTTGCAATGGAAGAGCTTTAAGGCTAGAAGTTAGTGAAGTACTTTCATGGAACTTACCTATTGAATGAAGTACATAAATGGGTTTTAATTAGCTTTCATTACTTATCTTTTTTTTCCTGGAGAAACACATTTACCTTTACTTATTATGCATTCCCAAGGGCAGGTAAGAAACATACTGATAAGGCTTAAATAATATGCAGCAAAACATTGAAAGCTGACCTATCTTTAACCTTGTACCTAAACTGTCAGAACTTTCCACCTTATTTGATATACTCTCTCTACTAAACAGCTTATGTGTTATTACTTATCTATCATTTCTATATGTCAGAGGTATTTCTTCCCATTTAAAATCTGAGTTCTATAATACCTGAGTGTTCCTGACACACAACATACAACTATGCATATGACAGGTGCTACATTTATGGACTGATAAAAGACAATGTGTCCTGGATACAAAAAGAAGTTTTAGTATGTCCCTTAGAAAACCCACCAATTCAGAGGACCTCTAAGAATATTCATTCATTACAGAAATAACTGCAGAGAAGTTAATAGATCACCATAAACCCTCTACTTTCATTTTCTTCTATTAGAACTATAAAATGAGGTGCTTCAGCAAAGAATGAATTGTGACAAAAATGTTTCTTCCAAATATAAAATCTTCAGCTTTTCTGAATAGAGTTTGACAAGCTTATGAAATATTTATGCTAATTCATGTACTTGAAGGAGATTTCACCTGTGCTTGGTTCTTGCACCTCACAAACAGAACGTCTCTTATTTAATAAAAAATTACTGTGCATTTATGTTTTCACTTTCCTGTCAACAGTTCATTATATGCAATATAAGTGTGTCCAGAGTATAAGGTACACATTGACAGTTTAGATAAACACTTTTTTAATATTCTTTTACTCTGAAATAATCAATTGGTCAAGGATATTCATGGAGTTGTTGCAAACACATACTTATTTTGACCATTTCATTTCTGCTTTGGCTTTGCCTTTCATGGTAAACTAACAGAGAGCTCAATGTGCAAAACTTGTGTATTTGATATAGAATTATCCAATCTTGCCATATAGGATTCACTTGTCTCTAGTTGGAATCCCTGTTTCCCAATTTAGGTGATGATAAAGTGTAATGTGTGTGTGTGTGTGTGTGTGTGTTTGTGTGTGTGTGTGTGTGTGTGTGTGTGTGTGTGTATTGAGGTAACTCATTCACAAAAAAACACACATAGAATGCAGTCACTGATAAGTGGATATTAGCCCAGAAGCTCTGAATACCCAAGTCACAATTCACATATCAAATCATTCGCAAGAAGAAGGAAGGAGAGGGCCCTAAGGCTTGATGCAGCATTGCAGGGGATTACCAGGACAGAGAAAAGGGAGGGGTTGGTTGGGGAATGGGCAGAGGGAAGAGAGCTTATGGCACTTACAGGGAAGGGGGAATCAGGAAAGGGAAATTATTTGGAAGGTAAACAAAGAATATAGAAAAACAACTAATAACAGCTAGGCCAGCAGAGCCAACAGGATGATTCTGCAGGCCAGAGCCTCCCTGACATGCCCTGAAACATGAGTTCAAACCCTGGGACCCACATGGTGGAATGAAAAAAATCAATTCCTAAAGGTCGTTCACTGACCTCCTTATGTATGCTGTATTGTTCTAGCATGCCCCCACACAATAAATAAATGTAAGTTTTAGCTGTTAAATAATGTTGTTAATAAGAGGCCAGTGAAATGGCACTATGTGTAAAGAACTTGCTGCTCAATGAAATATGACTGATGATTTGTATATCATCCCAGGATCATATGTAAATGTACATGGAAAGACACTCCGTAAAGTTGTTTTCTGGCTTCTAAAAGCATATTCTGGCATACATGCTCACATAATGAACACACATAAAAAAAATAATAATTGTGAAAGTAGTTTGTAAAAAATTCTCTTTAAAAATGCTAAATGTGGAGGCAGATAGATCAGAATTATGTAAATGATTCTTTCAGTTTATTTCTTGTAAAACTGTAATCATTTCAGCTGGTACTGATTACACAGTATTATAATTCCAGCTATATGAGAATCTACCACGGTAGGATGGCAAGAGCAAATCTTGTTTAGGCTATAGAAAATGTTTAAGGTCAACCTATGCAAAAATCCCACAATCTTGTCTCAAAATATAACGTAAAATGTGTCTGGGATACAACACAGTGAGAGAGTGCTTGCCTATGTGCTTCATACCTGTTACTGCAAGAAGATTGTGTGTTCTTTTTCTCTCCTAAATTGCTATCGCCTTAGTTCCAAAATACAAAATAATAATATGTATTCCATGATTGAGAGTTAACTAAGATTACAACAAATACTCAGAATTGATTAGTAGTTTCCAATCCATTATTTTTGTTTTTTCTCAAAATCTAAAATTTATTAATTATATGTTCATCTAAATATTTTTATTCAATATATTCTTTTTTTTTCTTTTTTTTATTCGATATATTTTTTATTTACATTTCAAGTGATTTTCTCTTTCCTGGATACCCCCTCCCCGAAAGTCCCATAAGCCCTTTTCCCTCACCCTGTTCCCCAATCCACCTTCCTGTTCACCCATTTCCCTGTCCTGGTATTCCCAGACACTGCTGCACTGAGCTTTTCCAGGACCAGGGGCCACTCCTTTCTTCTTTTTGGGCATCATTTGATATGTGCATTGTATCTCAGGTATTCCAAGCTTCTAGGCTAATACCTATATATCAGTGAGTGCATACCATGATTGATCTTTTGAGACTGGGTTACCTCAGTTAGGATGATGTTCTCCAGTTCCATCCATTTGTCTAAGAATTTCACGAATTCATTGTTTCTAATGGCTGAATAGTACTCCATTGTGTATATATACCACATTTTCTGTATCCATTCCTCCATTGAGGGACACCTGGGTTCTTTCCAGCTTCTGGATACTACAAATAAGGCTGCTATGAACATAGTGGAGTGTGTATCCTTATTATATGCTGGGGTATCCTCTGGGTTTCGCCCAGGAGTGGTATAGCAGGGTCTCCCGGAAGTGTCATGTCCAGTTTTCTGAGGAACCACCAGACTGATTTCCAGAGTGGTAGTACCAGCTTGCAACCCCACCAGCAGTGGAAGAGTGTTCTTCTTTCTCCACATCCTCACCAGCACCTGTTTTCTCCTAACTTTTTGATCTTAGCCACTCTGACTGGTGTGAGGTGAAATCTCAGGGTTGATTTGCATTTCCCTGATGACTAAGGATGTTGAACATTTCTTTAGGTGCTGCTCAGCCATTCGATATTCCTCGGGTGAAAATCCTTTATCTCTGTACCCCAGTGAAAACAACTTCTCTTAAGCATGTACTGTTCTTCACTAGGAAAATATGTTAAATGACTATATTTCAACATTATAAGTATTATTTTCTGGAACTCTGTTAGGTTAATATTACATGTTTTGGGGGTTCAGAAACAAATCCTGGCAAGTTTGGGTGTAATAATTGCTATCAGAGGGTAATAAAACCAACAGGAACATTCCAGTGATGGATTATCATCTATATAGTCAGGACGCTAAGTGACTAACAACAAACAAGAGTTTAGCAAGTAAAAGACAAAAATTGAGCTCCATCTAAATTTTCATGACTTGAAGAGGCACAGGTAAAATTCAATGCTTTCTATGCTGAGCAGGCCATGGAGAGCAAGCCAGTAAGCAGCACCCTTTGATGGCCTCTCCATCAGCTACTGCCTCCAAGTTTTTACCCTCTTGAATTTCTGTCCTGACTTCTTTCAATGATGACCAGTAATATGGAAGTATAGGCAAAAGAAATTGCTTTCTCCCCAGTGATAAACATTCAATGCTTTCAATGTCAGATGTTTAAATTATATATTTCGATGATTAAAGTAATGAGCTGCAAGTGTATTTCTATGAATTTCACAAATGTGAACTCATATAGTGCTCACACCAATTCTCTGAGGTAGAAGATGCTGTTATCTTCATTTCGCAAATGAGCAAACAAGGCACAGCAACTTTTGTTATTTGCCAAAATATGCATCTAATATGTAGCTGTGCTAGTAGCAAAATCATGGAAGATGAGCTTGAGAGTGCATGTCTTTAAAGGGGTAACAGTCAGCCTCGTTATGATAAAAGGGTTATGTAAAATCTTTGATTCTGAATTTTTCACAAATAATCAGTGTATTAGGAAGACCAGCAAACTGGGGAAAAAATAACCAAAGTGCAGTGGGAGTTCTGTTAGCTGCCAGGATCAAGAACAGGATGTTTTCTCATGTTCGGACCTAATTTTCACAATTTTTCTATGGATAGGTTTTAAATGAATTGGTTGCACTTATAGAAAACATTATAGCAACTGCTTTTTTATTCACAATTTTATTACATATTTATACTGAAAATGCTTTATGTAATTTGGATAACAATCCCATCCTTTCTTAGCAGCTATAGAATTACAGTGAGAGTTGAACATTTCTTTGAGCTTTGGAATATATAATTATGGTAGGCACATGCTGTTGATCTTGATTACCATAGAAACATGGAATTTTCTCCCAGAACCCTCTTAATGTCACAATCTTTTCACAGCTCATTCAATGAGAGAAAGCATATCCATGTTTTAAATTATTTTTATTTTTGGTTGGTTCATTCACCAAGAACTGTTGCCAACCATATTAGGCAACATGGAGTAAATCCTCTACATGCCAGAAATGAAACTATGAATGATCTGCCACACATTTAATTAGAGCCATTTTATTCTGTATCAGTAGCTTAACTTAAATAGAATTTTGGGCATCATAAATTTTATGAAACAGCAGTATTTTTAGCTTTATTTCCATTCTCTTGGAAAGATTTCTTTATGCTTGGCCTGAGTAGGATATGACTATGATTGGTTTAGGCTGATGGAGTATTAAAATATTAGGAATACTTGACTGAACTGTTGAACCAAGGCAGCCACATTTCCATTGACACAAACTCTACTTGTTTATCAGCTCCTGTGAACACATTGGACCCTCGGTTTTCAAAAATCAGTTCTCAAAATGTTGCTGTAAATTTTCTCCAAGCTCAACCTCTAGAATATTGAGTAAAAGCAAAAAGCCAGAAATCTAAGTTCTCTGGAATTGACAATGTTTTCTTGTTTTTCCCTTTGGTAAAGCACTTATAGGATGTTACTTTAAATTCAAGTTTGATATATATATGCTCTCTCCTAAATTAACTTCCTTGTGACTAGGAAATACATCCTTTAATGAATGTCTCCAAGGTGCCTAGCATAGAATTAAACACAAAGTAAGTGTTCAGTGCATAAATGCAGAATAAATCATTTTTGTCAGTTTTGGAAAGCTGTTCATGAAATCCTGTCTTTCAACTCAATGTAACTTTTGAAAAAAAATGTACTTTTATGAAATCCATTTTTCTGAAAATTTAAAGACTACATATTGTAAGAGCATAGCTTCAACGTTAGGTTTTAATCTATTTTCAATAGAATTTGCCTTCCTGTTGTTACATAAATAGTTGTTGAATTATGAAAATATATCATAAAATAGAACTCTAAAAATAAAATCTATTTTGAAGGAAGTGCTGACTTATTCTAAGGTATCCTAGTCAACAATTATTCTCATTGTGAACAAGAGAGCAAGGGAAATTTCCAGTTTTTCAGCCAGTCAAGCATATCTATAACACTGGCAAATACCAAAATTAAAACTAAGCCTAAGAAAATTAAATGAGAGAAATATTTCTTCCTTTTAATGTAATATAATATAATTCAACATTAGGTTTTAATCTATTTTCAGTAGAATTTACCTTCCTGTTTTTACATGAATACTTGTTGATTTCTGAAAATATATGATAAAACAGAACTGTAAAAATAAAATCTATTTGAAAGAAGGGCTGACTTCTTATTCTAAGGTATATAGGCAATTGTTGGGGTATTGTCTCCTGGTCAACAATTATTCTCATTGTAAACAAGAGAGCAGGGGAAATTTCCAATTTTTCAGCCAGTCAAGCATATCTGTAATATTCACAAATGCCAAAATTAAAACTAAGCATAAGAAAATTAAATGAAAGAAATGTTTCTTCTCTTTAATGTAATATAAAATTTGTAATTATAGCAAATAATTTGATTTGTGAATTCTCATAGATAGGTATAATAAAACTAAATATATTTCTTTGAAGTTTCAGAACAATAAAATCTGCTACAATGCTGTGTCACAGGCTTTTTACCATAATGGTATTTGAGGCCACAGGATGTTTTATATCTCATATTATTAATCAAGCTGAATTATGCCCATTCAAACTTATATGTTAGAATCCTGAGTCCCAACACTTAGACCCATGACATTTTTGAAGATAGAATATTTATAGAGACAATGAAATTAAAAAGAATTAACTTGAGTAGGCCCTAATCCAAAGCAATATTATTTATAAAATCAAACAAAAATGGTCCCCAAAACAATCATGCCTATAGGGAAATCTAAGTGAAGGAACTTAAAGAAAAGATGACCATCTCCAGTCAAGGATAAGAATCTGTAACAGATTCTTCAGTCGTGATCTCACAATGATGGAATTCTGAGTACAATTTGATTTCTGATTTCTAGTTGCCATACTTATGAGATAATACATTTAAGAGAGTTAGGCCACACAGTTAGTGGTATTTTGTTAAGACAGATCTAGCTAACTATTATACTACAAAAAATCAGAATGCAGATCTACCTGGAGAAGATGAAAAAAAAAAAAGCTCCATCTTATCACTTATAATAACCAATAAAAAATGGATTAAAGTTTTCAGAGGAACCGACAGACTGATTTCCAGAGTGGTTGTACCAATTTGCAACCCCACCAGCAGTGGAGGAGTGTTCCTCTTTCTCCACATCCTCGCCAACATCTGCTGTCTCCTTAATTTTTAATCTTAGCCACTCTGACTGGTGTAAGGTAAAGTCTCAGGGTTGTTTTGATTTGCATTTCCCTAATGACTAATGAAGTTGAGCATTTTTTTTTGATTTTTTTTATTCGATATAATTTATTTACATTTCAAATGATTTCCCCTTTTCTAGCCCCCCACTCCCCGAAAGTCCCGTAAGCCCCCTTCTCTTCCCCTGTCCTCCCACCCACCCCTTCCCACTTCCCCGTTCTGGTTTTGCCGAATACTGTTTCACTGAGTCTTTCCAGAACCAGGGGCCACTCCTCCTTTCTTCTTGTACCTCATTTGATGTGTGGATTATGTTTTGGGTATTCCAGTTTTCTAGGTTAATAACCACTTATTAGTGAGTGCATACCATGATTCACCTTTTGAGTCTGGGTTACCTCACTTAGTATGATGTTCTCTAGCTCCATCCATTTGCCTAAGAATTTCATGAATTCATTGTTTCTAATGGCTGAATAGTACTCCATTGTGTAGATATACCACATTTTTTGCATCCACTCTTCTGTTAAGTTGAGCATTTTTTAAGATGCTTCTCCACCATCTGAAGTTCGTCAGGTGAAAATTCTTTGTTTAACTCTGTACTTCATTTTTTAATAGGGTTGTTTGGTTTTCTGGAGTCTAAATTCTTGAGTTCTTTATATATATTGGATATTAGCCCTCTACTGGATATTAGCCCTCTATCTGATGTAGGGTTGGTGAAGATCTTTTCCCAATTTGTTGGTTGCCGATTTGCCCTTTTGATGGTGTCCTTTGCCTTACAGAAACTTTGTAGTTTTATGAGGTCCCATTTGTCAATTCTTGATCTTAGAGCATAAGCTATTGGTGTCCTGTTCAGGAACTTCCCCACTGTACCGATGTCCTCAAGGGTCTTCCCCAGCTTCTTTTCTACCACTCCTGGGCATATACCCAGAAGATTCCCCAGAATATAATAAGGATGCATGTTCCACTATATTCATAGCAGCCCTATTTATAATTGCCAGAAGCTGGAAAGAACCCAGGTATCCCTCAACAGAAGAGTGGATGCAAAAATATGGTATATATACACAATGGAGTACTATTCAGCCATTAGAAACAATGAATTCATGAAATTCTTAGGCAAATGGATGGAGCTGGAGAACATCATACTAAGTGAGGTAACCCAGACTCAAAAGATGAATCATAGTATGCACTCACTAATAAGTGGATATTAACCTAGAAAACTGGAATACCAAAAACAAAACTCACACATGAAATGAGGTACAAGAAGAACGGAGGAGTGGCCCCTTGTTCTCAAAAGACTCAGTGAAGCAGTATAGGGCAAAACCAGAACAGGGAAGTGGGAAGGGTGGGACTTTCGGGGAGTAGGGGTCTAGAAAAGGGGAAATCATTTGAAATGTAAATAAAAAATATATCGAATAAAAAAAAAGAGAAATACTCAAAAAAAAAAAAAAAGAAAAGAAAAGAAAATGGATTACAGATCTCCATCACCTCAGGTCTAAGCCTGCTAATACTGACCCAGGGCACCAGTACCACAAGTTCTTCCCTGCTGCCTCTTTCAAACAATTCTTTTAGATCATCTTCATTCCTTTGTGATTCCTTCCCTGCTATCCCACTGAACAGCTCTCTACCAAGGATCCTGAGCCACCATCCTTGGCTGGGACTCAAGGAAGCAACAATTGTCTTCCTTCCTGTACTCCATTCATGATTCTTCACACTTACTCTTAAATTTGCTGCCATCCCGCTCCGTCATGTCCTCCTCTCACTTCACATTTATCATTTTGAGACTTGGCTTTTGGTGTGAAACTAGGTTCCAGGTTCATCACAGTTATTTCATTTGCTTCCCCTTGCAAATATTTCTTCTCATCCACCTCCATTACTTTGTGATTCACCAGGGACTCACGGGACTCAAGAGTACACAAAGCCACCACACTTGGCTAGGACCCAGAGTGGGCAAAACCACCACCACCAACAAAAACCAAAGAAGACAACATCTACACAACAAAGGCAAAATCAGATATTTACACCAAAATCCCTTCAAACATCAAAACTCCAGATGCCTAGAACACAAAGCAAAAACATAAGAAGCCAAAATGGTATGTTTCCTCCAGAAGCCAGAAACATTTTTTGAATAGTACTTGAGTAAAGCAATTTACTGAAGCACAAGATAAGAGATCCAAAGTAGCAATTTTGAAGATGTTCTGGACCTTAAGGAAGAATAAGTGCTTTAATGAAGATAATGAGAACACAAATAGTTGAATGAAAAAGTTGAGACACAACAATAGAAATTAAAAATGAAATAGAATCACTAAAGAAATTACAAACTGAAATAAAACTGGAAATGAAAAACTTAGGAAACCAAAGCAAAATCTCTGAGGTAAGATGTATAGACAGATTGAATGAGAAGGGGGAAATGATTTTTATAGTTTCATCATCGCTCATGGGTATATAGCCCAAGTACTCCACACCTTACTGCAGAGATAGCTGATCAATTATATTCATTGCTGGTATATTCATAATAGATATGACCTGGATAAATAAATGTTATGCAGCAGTTAAGGAAAATGAAAATTTCCAGTAAATGGATGAAGTTAGAAACAACCATTCTGACTGAAGTAACCCAGACCTAAAAGGCAAATATGGCATGTTTTCACTTGTAGACATTATCTTATAAACTTTAGATATGCATTTCAATTAGATTAACCACTGAATTTGGATAGCTAGTAAAAGAGAGAGAAGGTGTTTTCCATGGAAAGGGAAATAGAGCAGAGTGTTACAAAGTGATAAAGAGGAAACCATTCTAAAAGAATAGGATAGAAGAGCTAGATAAAGTATGAAACATGCAGAGGAATATTTTTTTTTATTCCATGTATTCTTTATTTACTTTTCAAATGATTTCCAATTTTCTGGGTCCCCACTCCCCTCAAGTTCCATAAGCCCTCTTCCTGCCCCCTGTTCCTCCATCAACTCCTTCCCACTTCCCTGTTCTGGTATTCCCCTATACTGTTGCATCGAGTCTTTCCAGAACCAGGGGCCACTCCTCTGTTCTTTTTGGACATCATTTAATATGTGGATTATTTCTTGGGTATTCCAAGTTTCTAGGTTATTATCCACTTATCAGTGAGTGTATACCATGACTGATCTATTGAGACTGGGTTACCTTACTTAGTATGATGTTCTCCAGTTCCATCCATTTGTCTATGAATTTCATGAATTCATTGTTTCTAATGGCTGAATAGTACACCATTGTGTAAATATACCACATTTTTTTGTATCCATTCCTCTGTTGAGGGACACCTGGGTTGTTTCCAGCTTCTGGCTACTACAAATAGGGCTGCTATGAACATAGTGGAGCATGTGTCCCTATTACATGCTGGGGAATCCTCTGGGTATATGCCCAGGAGTGGTATAGCAGGGTCCTCCAGAAGTGCCATGCCCAGTTTTCTGAGGAGACGCCAGGCTGATTTCCTTTTTTTTTTTTTTTTGGTTTTTTCGACACAGGGTTTTTCTGTATAGTCCTGACTGTCTTGGAACTCACTCTGTAGACCAGGCTGGCCTCGAACTCAGAAATCCACCTGCCTCTGCCTCCCAGAGTGCTGGGATTACACGTGTGTGCCACCACCGCCTGGCTAAAGTTATTCTTTTTTTTTTTTTTTTTTTTTTTTTTTTGGAGCCAGGCTGATTTCCAAAGTGTTTACACCATCTTGCAATCCCACCAGCAGTGGAGGAGAGTTCCTCTTTCTCCACATTCTCACCAGCACCTGCTGTCCCCTGACTTTTTGATCTTAGCCATTCTGACTGGTGTAAGGTGAAATCTCAGGGTTGTTTTGATTTGCATTTCCCTAATGATTAATGATGTTGAACATTTCTTAAGGTGTTTCTCAGCTCTCCGAAGTTCTTCATGTGAAAATTCTTTGTTTAGCTCCGTACCCCACTTTTTAATGGGGATATTTGTTTCGCTAGGTTCTACCTTCTTGAGTTCTCTGTATATATTAGATATTAGCCCCCTGTCAGATTTAGGGTTGGTGAAGATCCTTTCCCAATTTGTTGGTTGACATTTCGTCCTTTTGACAGTGTCCTTTGCCTTACAGAAACTTCGTAGTTTTATGAGGTCCCATTTGTCAATTCTTGATCTTAGAGCATAAGCTATTGGTGTTCTATTCAGGAACTTTTCCTCTGTGCCCATGTCCTCAAGGGTCTTCCCCAGTTTCTTTTCTATTATTTTCAGTGTGTCAGGTTTTATGTGGAGGTCCTTGATCCATTTGGAGTTGAGCTTAGTACAAGGAGATAAGAATGGATCGATTCGCATTCTTCTGCATGCTGACCTCCAGTTGAGCCAGCACCATTTGTTGAAAAGACTATCTTTTTTCCACTGGATGTTTTCAGCTCCTTTGTCAAAGATCAAGTGAACATAGTTGTGTGGGTTCACTTCTGGGTCTTCAATCCTATTCCATTGATCGGCTTGCCTGACATTGTACCAATACCATGCAGTTTTTATCACCATTGCTCTGTAGTAAAGTTTGAGGTCTGGGATACTGAATCCCCCTGAAGTTCTTTTACTGTTGAGAAAAGTTTTACCTATCCTGGGTTTTTTGTTATTCCAGAGGAATTTGAGCATTGCTCTTTCTAGCTCTATGAAGAACTGGCTTGGGATTTTGATGAGCATTGCATTGAATCTGTCAAGGCCCATATCTAAACATAGTAAAAGCAATATACAGCAAACTGGTAGCCACCATCAAACTAAATGGAGAGAAACTTGAAGCAATCCCACTAAAATCAGGGACTAGACAAGGCTGCCCCCTCTCTCCATATCTTTTTAATACAGTTCTTGAAGTCCTAGCTAGAGCAATTAGACAACATCAGGAAGTCAAAGGGATACAAATTGGAAAGGAAGAAGTCAAACTATCACTATTTGCAGATGATATGATAGTATACATAAGTGACCCAAAAAACTCTACTAGAGAATTCCTACAGCTGATAAACAACTTCAGCAAAGTGGCTGGCTACAAAATCAACTCAAGCAAATCAGTAGCCTTTATATATTCAAAGGATAAGCAGACTGAGAAAGAAATTAGGGAAATGACACCCTTCACAATAGCCACAAACATCATAAAGTATCTTGGGGTGACTCTAACCAAACAAGTGAAAGACGTATATGACAAGAACTTCAGATCTCTGAAGAAGGAAATCGAAGAAGACCTCAGAAAATGGAAAAATCTTCCATGGTCATGGATCGGCAGGATTAATATAGCAGAGGAATAATTTAACAGTAGGGACATCTGAAACTAACAATAGACCTTTGGAAAACCATATGGAAACTGACTATTATAAAAGCTTCCTAAGATAGACACAGTTATAAAATAAATATCAATAGAATTATCATAATCAGGGAGTGTCACAACTCAACATCTGTACTGTCAGGTAAAACCTCCAATACCAGGAAGAAGTTGCATCTTGTTGAGTCATTGGCCAAAGAGTTTCCATAACATCCCTCCCTGGAAGTAAGAATTACAGGATACTGCTAAAGCTATTGGTTCCTCTTCACACCCTAATGGGAAGTACCTATTATTGAAGATAATACTTAGTTATGTCATTAAACATGGAGAAGCCTAGCAGGTACACAGGTAGAAGATTCATTCCTACTAGTCCTAAATGGGATGACTTCTTAAAATTTCCATCTTTAGCCAAGAAACTATTTGCACTTCATACCTTTTAGGAAAAGGAAATCAACTTTTCCCAATGGAATATATCAACCCCACTTCAGGGAAGGTCCCATCGCAGATGTAGTTGGTCAAGAACTTGTCCCCATGGTATTTGTGTGCTCCCTTGCTTCATTTGTCTTTGATATTTTTGCCTTACTGTTTTATTGTTTGTTTGCTTGATTACTTTGACCTTTTATGCTGTCTTGTGGTTTATTTTCAGAGAAATGCAGTACATAAAGTTGAGAAAGAAAAAAACAACTATAGTTTTGACAGCATTTCTGCTTAAACATGAAGAGAACAAAGACAACAATCAGCATGCCAAAGTGGATTGGGGAAAGATTATGAGACCTCAATACTACACAAAGAACTGTAGGGAACTAAGGGATACCGAGATTGGGAGAAACAGTTGTCCCCAAAGTATAACACCACAGGAACTGGGTATATAATACTATATGGTCAGCTCTATAAACACACATAAAAGTAACATTTTACAGACTGAGCTGGTAAGTATTTTACAACAACTAATGTGAAAGGAGGTCATTCACTTGAAAGAGAACAAGGACAGATAATAAGGGAAGGTTTAGAGGGAAGAACTGGGAGAGAAAATGCTGCAGTTAACATCTCTAAAATATAAGAAATGAAATCATTGACTAGTTGTGTCAGTAGGGTGATAGAGAGTATCTGGGGAGAGATGATGAGAAGGAATGTGACCAACATATATTGCATATAAAAATATTTAATTGATTATACATGTAAATATGATCAATGAAACTACTTAAGAACATAAAAGACATGCCTCATGATATATAAAGAAGGGGCAAAAATTTAGGTAGGCATTTCTCAAAAGAAGACATCCAAATTACCATCATGTTTATTAAAAACAACCTTCAACATTACTAACCTTTAACAGAAATAAAAATTAAATATATAATGAGATGTCCTCTAACTAACTCGTTAGAATGAATATATTAAAAATATAAAAACGGCTGGCAAACATATGAAGAGAGGATAACACTTTTACACTGGTAGGCAGATAGTGATAATTACACCCATTATGGAAAATATTATGGAGTCCTCTCAAAATTAAAAACAAAAGTAACATATGATACACTAATTCCACTTTTGGGTATACTTTCAAAGAAAGGGAAATTAATATATTGAAGACATTCTGTAAGTCAAAATTTACTTCAAGTCTCTCCAAAATAATGAAGAGATGAACATAATCTTGATAATTTGGTAAAGAAAATGAAAGGCATATGCATAATGGAATAGTGTCACAAACAACATGGATGCAACTAGAGGCATTATGCTAAGTGAAATAAGTCAGAAAATATAAAAGAAATACCATGTTATCTGTTTAATATGTAGAATCTAAAGAAAAATACTGCTGCTAAAGACTGATGAGGTAGCTATGGAAATATTGATAAATGGATCCTAAGTTATGGTCATAGATAAGATAAATAGGTTCTCATGTTCTATTCTGCATTAGAATATCTATTCGTATAATAGACTATTGTACATTTCAAAAAGTACGAGAAAGAATCTTGCTAATATCATCATAATGAAATTGAGGGATAAATATATCTACTCTGATTTGCATGTTGTATAACTCATATATCCCATAATATGTTAAATTCTGATTCCTGGAATTGGAAGAAATCTTAAGAATGTACTGACTTTAATTCTATCTTTGCCTACTGGTTAATGTGTAAGGTAGTCATACTCCTAGATTTTTTTCACAAGGTGCTGACCAGATTCAAAACATGGTGATGGAACAAATACAATGAAAACTATTTGTTTCTATTATCAAATATTTCTAGGTAATTCCCTGATCCAATAGAATGAATTTTGCCAGAGAACTTCAGATTACTGCCTGTCCTGTGATCTGTCAACATCATCTTCAAAATTTATGTTGTACTTTTTAAACCTATGGAGTTAAATATTATGAAATTGAAGTAAATGAAAAGATGCCTATGTTTAATAAGTGAGACCTTTGCTTAGGAAATAAACAATTCAAATGTACAAAGACTTAAATTACTAGCTTGGTATTTTGTCCTAGCAAGACAAAATTTGTCATGATAAACTTTATCCAAATATTTACTAGAATATAAGTATCATTCAATTTTCAAATTTATCTCCATGCAAGATTGATAATAAAGCAGGGTGTGATGGTGCTTCCCTTTAATCCCAGCACTCAGGAGGTAGAAGAAGGCATATCTCTTTGTTTGAGACCAGCCTATTCTGCACTGTGTGCTCCAGGTCTACCCAATAAACCTTGTCTCAATAAACTAAATAAAATAAAATAAAAAAAATAAAAAAATAGGAAAGATTGGTGATAACTCATCCCTAATCATATCACAAACTTACCCAATTGGAACTCACACTTTTCTTGTAAAAATACATGCTAGTTCTTACATCTTTAGTCTTCTAAAGTTTTCCTTTCCATCTCCTTCATAAATTTATGTACTTTTACTGGAATTACCCCAATTTATTTTCTCACATAAGGTTTTGTAAATTTATATTATAAAATAAAATTTACAAGATCTCAGCTTATGTGTCAGTTACATGCTAAAACAGTCCTCCCCAGCCTTTGATTTTGCTACAGCAACTTGCTCCTAACCTGTGATTTTTCTTTTACTTTTATATATGCACCTTACGGGACCTTTCTATCCTATACAAGTGCTATTTTTAGTTGTTGTTTATTCCTGTTTTGCAAGATGAATTTTCTGTTTGGTAAACCTCATTTCATATTTTATTACTGTATTATAAATACTGGCATGCAAGGAATTGGATATTTATATATCTAATCAGTGTATTCTTGTTTCTTATATCTAGTAAATCAATTATTCATTAAATATTCATTGATTTCCTATAATTTGTAATCAACTGTTCAGATATTATAAAAGAGGCATTATTCTTTGATTCAAGGAGTCAATCCCAATATAGAGAACACACACATAGGTATACAGTAAAAACATTAAGATGCATTTTATAATGTTAATTCTCAAAATAATACAGTCCTATGGATGAAAGTAAGGTGATTAAGATGCTAATGATAATACTTAACTTACAACTACTCTACATTTCAAAAACTCATTTAAAGTAAATTAATTTGGGTCTAGAAAAATGGCTCAGCAGTTTGAACACTTGCTGCTCTTCCAGAGGACCTAAATTGAGTTCCCAGCTACCATGTTGGGTGAGTCATGATCACCTGTAACTCTGGCTCTAGGAGACAGAGTACTGTCTCTACTCCACTCACATAAATACTAAATTTTTAAAGGAGTATGCTAATTTGAGAGTAAATGTGTTTTCTGTTTAAAGCAATGTTATAAATGCTGTTATGGTCATTTTTCCATATTTTAATTAATCAAAAAATGTAACTGTACTTTAAAACTAATCACTTTGTTAACAAATTATAAGTGTATTAGCAACAAGAATTTAGAAATCTAACTTCTGACTCTTGGGAGATAATATCATTTTTCTTATTTCCACATTTCCAGTCAGTTGTAGGAGTCAATAGGAAATTGTTCCTCCTGTAGAGAGTACATTTGGAAATTTCAGTTTCCAACATGTCTCCTATTAGAAAGTTAACTGTAGTGGCAGCAACTTGTTAGTGGAATTTGAAGCAGAAGAGAAAAGAGTTTGTAGAAGAAATCTCTCCATTAGCTAGCTGTATAAACTATATTCATAGGAATGATGAAGTTAGTTGTTAGTGGCAGAGGAAACATTGCAGGGTGTCAAACCAACATGTGGCCTCTTGTATGCATACCGAACTCATAGAAAACAGGTATCAGGAGGAAGCCAAAGACATAATCTGAAGCCAACTTTTCTATTGTTTGTGTAATTTCAGATATGTGACTTAAAGTCATTGTGCTCTAGATTATATAGTTGTTTGAAATTTTCTTTCAAATTATTGACTACTTTGTGCACAGTTCATGTAAAGTATCCAACTGATATCCATAAAGAGGAGCTTGTAGTCCTTGAAAATGACATGTGGAAAAAATATTACTGTCTTTACAAGAACTAGGTTAATCAAATAAATTTTTCCATTTGTCAATAAAGCCCATGAGTCCATTAAGTCACTGTTGGGCATGGGAATTCAGCTAACACTTTTATGTGACTTACCTTTTAAAGCTCTTATTAGATACTATGATGTGAGTCTATGCTCATGTAGGACTTGTAGCTCTCGGATTATTTTGTAATATAGAGTTATAAATAACAATGTTTAAAATGAACATTTTCTAGTTGAAGAGCCATCTTTGTAAAACTTTTAAATGTATGTTTTTTTGTTAACACTCCTAAAGAACAGTGACAACTCTATAATTTCTCAATTTTTGAATATACCTCCTTCATATTTGGAAATCCTTTATATGACCAAGTGTTTTGTTATATGACCTATGAATTGGTTCTCATTTTCTTTATGAAAATTGTATCTACCTATTTTTCCACAGATTATCCCCCACCTCTAAAATTTAAGTTTTCAATTATCCTCTTACATGAGTTCATGCTTGATGTCCTGCAAAATCTGAAGTAGTCCTCTTTCCTTACTACATATAAAGCATAATTTAGAAGTTATATTCTTCTTAGTTTGTCCTCATAATTCAGTTCATGTATAACCTGTAGTCCACAGAAATGGTGAATTAGTTTCTGTGATCAGTAGATGACAAAAATCTAGTGCCAGTTTATAGCAGCATATAACTATGCAATTGGAATGAGCCATTTTTGTTTTGGGAGTGTTCTGCTACAATACTGATTGTGACTGAGAGTGTTTGGGGCATGTGTAGCACAACCCTCCTCCCAATGTCAGGGATTACTGTAGCTGAAGATGAGGTGGAGAAGAGTGATAGATCCAAATGCAGAAGATGAGGACTAGGAACCAGTGTTTCATGGACATGGAGAACGACTGGACAAATTGAATTCACAGTGCTTGCAACAATATGCACAAGCTCACTGAAAGGTCAAGAAAGACCGAATACCCACATGGAGTGGGAGTATAGGCATGGAGATTTACCTCTAGCCAAGGAGTTATTCCTAATTGTTTGCAGCGTGGAGAGAAAGAAACTCTTTTCTCTGAGTGTAGCCCCTAGTTAATTGATCACTCACACGTGGAAGACCATGCATCCAAGAATATTTGGGCAGCATACAACAGTATCTCATCAGCTTTGAAATATAGCACACTAAGTTGAATGGGTTAGGGAAGGGGACACTAAGTTGGGAAGAGCTGAGGGAGAGGTTATAAATAATATCAAAAGGCATATGCAATTCATAAAGAATTAATGAATTCTTAAACTTCTGTAGCCACTTTTGTACATTTTATTTATGTAGTGTCCATAGATTTGAACTTTGTGGGAGGAATCTTGTCTCACTTATGCTCTTTAGCTTTGTTTAAACATACTGTTATTTTTCTGAAGAGCAGATTCTTAGTGTTTCAATGGTCCTTATTGCTATGAAACTGATGTTAAAGGTGTCAGGAAGCATGATTGGCTTAATCACATTTTGCTTCAAGAAAAATTCACTCCAGATGGATAAAATTAGGACCTTAATAACTAAAGGTAACTTATTTTATTCTCACACAAACCTCATCTATTAGCCAGTCAATTTGTTTTCAGTGTTAAACTATATTATCTCTATATTTGAAATCAAATTAAATGCTGAAGTTAAATTTGAGCAGTTTCCAGAGGAACACTTTAATTTTATCATCTATCCTTATTATGAGTAGTTTAGAGGGTCTTATTAATATTTGATGAACATTCTGCTTACAGTAATCCTTTTAGTGTTATAATTTACCATAATCACTTTTACTTCCAAAGTATGCCTGAAAACATTAGACATTGACCTTGATCAACTTTTCTTATTTCTGAGCTTTTCTTCTGTTTAGACTTTTTTTTTTCAAACCCGTGGTGAAGATTACAATCAAGTTGAAATAGTTTGAAGCATGAGAGCACGTTTTTTACATCTTCTTAAAGACAGGGGAGAGGAGGAATGGGAAAGGAAATGTGGGGTGGAGGACCAAGAGAAGGGCAAGGGCTGAATGGTAAATTATAAAAGTAATATATACATACTCATAAACATATGCATATGCATACACATATACATATATATACATATATGTATATGTGTATGTGCATGTGCATGTGTATGTGTATGTATATGTGTATGTATATGTGTATGTATAAAATGAAAATTTGTTTTACTTTTTCTACATTTGAGATTATGGTCACATTTTTTCTTCCTTTCCTCCCTATCCAAACCATCCCATATACCCTTCCTTAATCTATTTTCTAATTGATGGCTTGTTTTTCATTAATTGGTATTATATATATATATATATATATATATATATATATATATGTATATATATATATATATATATATATATATATATATATATATATATATATATATATATAAAACACCTATCTGTGTAATGTTTATTATTTGTATATGTTTTCAAGGCTAAACAATTAACATTGAACAACCAATTGGTGATCTTTTCCCTGTAGAGCTCTTGCTATCAGCTTTCCTCTGTTGACTGTAGTTCTTTGAGCAGGTTTTTTTTTTAAAATAATTTTTAAGTGATTTTTAAAAATCACTGAATGAGTGAAGAAGACATTTGCATGTATTTAGAAATAACGAGAACTCTTATGTAATTTTTCTATTTATCCTTCTATCATATATTAGTCGTCAAACACAGCTTCTACTTTCTTCCCTCCACCAAGTCCCTCCTCCTCCCTCTTCCCCAAATCTACTCCTTCACCACTACCTTTCAGAAAAGTTCAGGATGCCCAGAGATATCAACCAAACACTGCACCTCCTCTTGTATGAAGGCTGGGCTAGGCAACCCAGTAGGAGGAGATTGGTGCTGAAAACAGGCAAAACAGGAAGAGACAGCCCTCGTTTCTACTTTTAGGAATCCCCCAAGAATACCAAGCTACATAACCATAACATATATGCACAGGGCCTGGGTCAGATGCATGCAGGCTCCTTCATTCTTATTCCATTTTACCTGTCCTTCAATTCTGCCATTCTGATGAGATGATAGAATTATTATCTAATAATATATATATTATGTGATATATATATATATATATATAGAGAGAGAGAGAGAGAGAGAGAGTGACAGAGACAGAGACAGAGATTATATATAAATCATGATGTTGCATCAATCAAAATTGTGATTTGATTTGATCACATAATAAAAATCTATAAAAGAGAGAACTAGCACTCTAATTACTGAGTTGATAAATATGAAATGTCTACTCTGACCACACTAACTTGTTTGGATCAAATTTTAGGTAAACTATGAAGTTTATTATTAAACTTATCTTTTTATAATCAGCATACTTAGTTTTAGAGTATAAGGGGCTGAAAAGGACTGAACAGCAAAGATTAACACATAGTGCCCAAAACAAATGTTTTTTGCTATCTGAATCCTTTAGCTAGACCTGGGAATATTTCACATGTCCCAGTCAAGTATAATACAGTCATACCCATTTGTCCTAGTCAGACACATTTACACCAAGCTTCACATATACATCAGGATTGTTCCAAAATTACTGATCTTAACCTTATATATATCCACATAGGGTTTTCAATTCTTTGGTTATCTTAGTGTCTTATTGTTTCACTTACATTAATAAACAACTTCTATCTACAATTTTATATATATATATATATATGTATATATATATATATATATATATATAGAGAGAGAGAGAGAGAGAGAGAGAGAGAGTGACAGAGACAGAGATTATATATAAATCATGATGTTGCATCAATCAAAATTGTGATTTGATTTGATCACATAATAAAAATCTATAAAAGAAAGAACTAGCACTCTAATTACTGAGTTGATAAATATGAAATGTCTACTCTGACCACACTAACTTGTTTGGATCAAATTTTAGGTAAACTATGAAGTTTATTATTAAACTTATCTTTTTATAATCAGCATACTTAGTTTTAGAGTGTAAGGGGCTGAAAAGGACTGAACAGCAAAGATTAACACATAGTGCCCAAAACAAATGCTTTTTGCTATCTGAATCCTTTAGCTAGACCTGGGAATATTTCACATGTCCCAGTCAAGTATAATACAGTCATACCCATTTGTCCTAGTCATACACATTTACACCAACCTTCACATATACATCAGGATTGTTCCAAAATTACTGATCTTAACCTTATATATATCCACATAGGGTTTTCAATTCTTTGGTTATCTTAGTGTCTTATTGTTTCACTTACATTAATAAACAACTTCTATCTACAATTTTGACATTATCCATTGCCTGTCATTACACTGACTCTGACATCATACCAACTAGAAAGAAAACAAAAAGATTGTCATATATTTAAAGTAATGTCATTATTCACTTGAAACCAGAAGCTTGGCAAGAAATTTGAATAGTTTCTCAGTAAATAACTGGAGTTGAGGGATCATCCAAATATAATACTACTGAAAGATTTCAAGCATATCCTTTGCAACATTTATAAATATTCTTGATAAATGGTCAGGAGCTATTAGGAAAGGCTAAAGACAAGCAGGTGACATGTCTGGAATGGCCCTCATTTTGCATTGCTGCAATGGTTAAACTCTGAACTGCAGGGCCTTCAGAGATCTCATTTGGTTCTTGTTGATATGCCTTTCGGGTCATTATTACATATTCTAACAACTCCTGGCATTAACCCACCCTATTGGGCAGATTTCCTGCTGACCAATGAAGATGTACTCTCTTGTAGTAACACTATGCGAACAAATTGGTGATTTTTCTAGAATTCCTAATTTTATACAATTAATTTTTGAGCCCTCTATAGTGTGAAGGCTATAATTAGGGCTTTGCAAACCTTCATGTGTTGTTACAGGCTAATTGTATTAGGATAAGAAATCAGGCTTGGAACAAATTTACGATCAGGGAAACCATTCCTTCTAGGCTAGCAGTGAAACCATTATCTGAAAACTAAGGGTTATAAACTAGGGATGGGGAGTTTATTGTAGGTGCAACGCAAAAAAACTAAAATATTGACTGGACTCACCTATAAAAAGCTTCAAAACTAATAAGACACATAGTTGATAATTTTCCTTTTGACAAAATCGTGCTGACTTGTAAAATAAAAATCATTGCTTTAAAGTTTTAATGAACTTATAGATCTAGAAGAGATTTTTAAAGTTTAGTAAGGTTCTAATCTTAATAAAAGCACATGTAAACATTTCTGCTGTAACTCCTTATTTGGTTTATGATTTGAATTTATGTATCAAACTTGTTATAAACTTTGAGATTGTAATGATGTTTGTAAAACCATATGATATTTATGCTGAGAAAGTATAAGAACTAAGAACAACAATAAAGGAGAGGTTTTTTCTTTCAGCAATAAAGAAGAAGACACATTTTTCTTTCTTTCACCAACAGAGAGACCTGGATTTTGTCTTACTTTGGGCCTTTTAATACTTTCAGCAATAAAATTGTTGAAGATTTTTCTTTCTCTCAGGAATAAAGTTTGGAGCTTCTTTTTCATTCAGAATGAATGAATTCTTTCTGTTCTGGCACTGCTTGAATGGAAAGTTTTATGGGTGCTTTTGCACTATTCACCAAATATGTATGTGTCTGTGTATGTATATGTATATGTATATATATATATATGTATATATATACATATATATACACACACACACACACACATATATATATATATGTATATATATATATATATATATATATATATATATATATATATATGCTTATGGCATGTAAGTATAGGCAAGTGTATATATAAGTATGCATGGACTCTTATAGACTTGACGAGACAGGACTTGGACAGAATGTGTGTGAATCTGTGCATATTGCCTGTGCAAAAGATTTTAATTCAATTTTTCTCTTTACTCTCTAGTTCACAAGGCGTCAATGAGTTTCTAGACTCTGGCTTGGCCAGAAAGAGGTCCTTAAGTAAGAGAGAAAGGAAATCAGTATTTATTAAAGCACAAATAGTAAGAGTAACAGAGTAAGAAATAAGTACTTATTAAAGCACAATTAGTAAGAGAGTAACAGAGTAAGAAACCAGTGCTTATTAAAGCACAAATAGTAGGAAACCAGCACTTTATTGAGGCACAAATAATAAGATTGTGAGGGTGGGAATCATCAGTCTTTAGCCTTCCTCTGTCTCTGTTCTATGTCAGATCATTCCCCAGCTGGAGCAAGCCTCTGGCAATATATCAATGTAAGAGCTACTGTCATTTCCACTGGGGAAACAATCTTATTTAGAGGGTGGGAAAATAAAACCATTAGTTATTACAAAGGATGTCACTTCTAGAAACTTTGTTTTACCTGAGTACAATCAAATCTGTGTTATTGATTAAATACGCAAATACTAAGTATTAATGGGGGAATCCCAAAATGAAATAAAATTCAGATTGATAATGGCTCTGGCAGGATTTCTGAAAATATCTAAGCATAATTTTCTTCACAAATTACTGACTGGCTTGGGACTAGAGAGATAGCTGAACCATTAAGAGGACTTATTACAGTAGATCTGGCCTCAGTTCTCAGCATCAGTTGTGATGGTTCACAACTCTCTCTAAATTTCCTTCTAGCAGATAACATGCCCTGATTTCCGTTGGCCCTGCACATGGTACCCATCCATTAAACCGTGAAAAACAATCATAAACATAACATTAAATGGATATGTCTTTTAAAATTACAAAGAAATTCTGTTGCTTTGATGTTCATTTACCATATATTACCTCCTTATAGTCCAAAATTATGATAAAATCTAAGTATAGCCCAGGTGCTGTCCTAATTTTGGAAATCAAATATGTGTTTACTGTTATTTATAAATAATGAGGTCATTTTTAAAAGTCTGAATGAAATATTTCTCACTGACATATTTTGCTGTAGTGTTTCCTATTGTCGATTGGCTTTCATCAGTTAAAGAAATATTTGTACTACTAAAGCTGTCTGGGTCCACTTGTATTATGGCAAAATCTCCAGGGGTCTGCCTGCACTCAGAAACTGAGCATATAGAGGGTTCATCTGCAAGCCAGTCCATCGTGGGACCTGTGCTCTAAGTGAGAATCAACAGAGGGAGTGACCCTCACCACACCATCTTAGCTCCATAACAGAGCAGACAGAGAACACCTGGTTGACCTTGACAACCTACATATCACATTGCTTGAGGCAAGAATGTGCAGGGCTCCAAAGGCACAAAAGAGAAAGGCAGCATATCAGTAATCTGTGCCAGAGGAAACCCAGTCATCCAGTGTTTGCAGAAATAACCTTAAAGATCCACAGTAGGTTGAAGCACCAGCCAGTGACAATAAGACCATCTAACACCTGGGAGAACTAGATGGCTAAAGGCAAACGTAGGAACGTTACTAACAGAAACCAAGGCATTATGGCAGCATCTGAACCCAATTCTCCAACAATAGCAAGTCCTGGATACCCCAACACACCAGAAAAACAAGATTTGGATTTAAAATCACTGGCCATGATGCTGGTACAGGAACGCATGAAGGACATACTTAAAGAAATTCAGGAGAAAATGGACCAAAATTAAAAGCCCTTACAAGGGAAACACAAAACTCATTGAAAGAAATTCAGGAGAATACAAAAGCCAATAAGGAAGAAACGCAAATATCACTTAAAGAAATACAGGAGAACTTTGATCAACAGGCAGAAGTAATGAAAGAGGAAATACAAAAATCTCTTAAAGAATTAGAGGAAAACACAAACAAGCAAATGACAGAACTGAGCAAAAACTTCCAGGATCTAAAAACAGAAGTAGAAACAACTAAGAAAGCACAAAGGGAGACAACTTTGGAGATAGATAACCTTGGGAAGAAATCAGGGACCATAGATGCAAATATCAACAACAGAATACAAGAGATAGAAGAAAGAATCTCAGATGCTGAAGATACCATAGAAACCATGGACTCGACAGTTAAAGAAAATGCAAAATGCAAAAAGCTTGTAACCCAAAATATCCAGGAAATCCAGGACGCAATGAGAAGACCAAACCTAAGGATTATAGGTATTGATGAGAGTGAAGATTTACAACTTAAACGGCCAGCAAATATCTTCAACAAAATTATGGAAGAAAACTTCCCTAACCTAAAGAGAGAGATACCCATGACTATACAAGAAGCCTACACAACTCCAAACAGACTGGACCAGAACAGAACTACCTCCTGTCATATCATAATCAAAACCCCAAATGTACTAAACAAAGAAAAAATACTTAGGGTGGTAAGAGAAAAAGGGCAAGTAACATATAAAGGGAGGCCTATCAGAATTACACCAGATTTCTCACTAGAGACCATGAAAGCTAGACGATCCTGGGCAGAGCTCATGCAGACTCTAAGAGAACAGAAATGTCAGCCGAAACTACTATATCCAGCGAAACTCTCAATCACCATAGATGGAGAAACCAAGATATTCCATGACAAAACCAAATTTACACAATATCTTTCCACAAATCCAGCCCTACAAAGGATAATAGGGGAAAACACCAATACAACGAGGGAAACTATACCCTGGAAAAAGCAGGATATTGAGCTTCTTTCATCAAACCCAAAGAAGATAACCACACAAGTATAAAATTAAAATCAAAAATGATAGGAAGCAATAACCACTATTCCTTAATATCTCTTAACAACAATGGACTCAATTCCCCCATAAAAAGACATAGACTAACAGACTGGATATGTAAACAGGACCGTTTTGCTGCATACAGGAAACACACCTCAGTGTCAAAGGTAAAAACTACCTTAGAGTAGTAAAAGGCTGGAAGACAATTCTACAAGTAGATGGTCCCAGGAAACAAGCCGGAGTTGCCATTCTAATTTCAGATAAAATTGACTTTCAACCTAATGTCATCAAAAGAGACATGGAAGGTCACTTCGTGCTGGTCAAAGGAAAATCCAACAAGAAGAACCCTCAATCCTGAACATCTATGCCCCAAATACAAGGGCACCCTCATTCATAAATGAAACTTTACTACAGCTCAAAGCACACATTGCACCTAACACAATAATTGTGGGTGACTTCAACACTCCACTCTCACCAATGGACCGATCAGGAAAACAGAAACTAAACAGGGAGACAGTGAAACTAATTGAAGCTTTGGACCAATTGGAGTTAACAGATATATGTATGTATATATATATATATATATATATATATATATATATATATATATATACATATACACATATATACATATATATACATACACACACATATACATATACATACATATATATATATATATATATATAAAACTTTTCAACCCAAAGCAAAAGAATGCACCTTTTTCTCAGCACCTCATGGTACCTTGTCCGTAATCGATCATATAGTTGGTCACAAGACAGACCTCAACAAATATAAGAAGATTGAAATAATCCCATGCCTCCTATCAGATCACTATGGAGTAAAAGTGGTCTTTAATAACAATAAAAACAACAGAAAGTCCACATACACATGGAAACTGAACAATACTCAATGATACCATGGTCAAGGAAGTAATAAAGAAAGAAATCAAAGATTTCTTAGAAATTAATGAAAATGAAGGCACAACATACACAAATCTATGAGACACAATAAAAGCAGTGCTAAGAGGAAAACTCATAGCTTTGAGTGCCTCCAAAAAGAAATTCGAGAGAGCATACACTAGAAGATTAACAGAACAACTGAAAGCCCTGGAACAAAAAGAAGCTATTTCACCCAGGAGGAGAAGAAG